>NW_025957581.1:0-48376 GCF_023159225.1 Perognathus longimembris pacificus
CATCAAGCTGCGCTGCGTGTCTTTGCTCCTGTGTGCTCGCGCACTCTCGCCTTTTCCACTTATTTTTATTTTTGATTTATTTTTGATTTATTTTGTCAATTTAAAAAAAAATACGCATCGTGCTGTGCTGTTTGTGTTTGCTTGAGTGCATTCGCGCGCTCCCGCTTTCTGCATTTTACAATTTTTTGTTATTATTTATCTATTCCTGAGAGTTTATCTTATTTTTTATTTGTTTATTTAAATGAAGTTGACCAGTTGCCTGCCCTTCCTTCCATTATCCGTCCCGAGACAAACTGAACAAAGTTCTGAGGTCGACCTTGTAAAGATAAGGATTCAGGTCTTTCTGCTGTTTACCATTGCTCCTTCGCTCACTGCCCTTCTCTCCACATTTATGTGTTTGTTTGTTTGTCTATCTAATCTTTTGGGTTTTTATTTCTAATGAGGTCGACCAGTTGTCTATTTATTATTTTTTTTACTACGCATCAAGCTGCGCTGCTTGTCTTTGCTCCTGTGTGCTCGCGCACTCTCGCCTTTTCCACTTATTTTTATTTTTGATTTATTTTTGATTTATTTTGTCAATTTAAAAAAAAAATACGCATCGTGCTGTGCTGTTTGTGTTTGCTTGAGTGCATTAGCGCGCTCTCGCTTTCTCCTCTTTACAATTTTTTTGTTATTATTTATCTATTCCTGAGAGTTTATCTTATTTTTAATTTGTTTATTTAAATGAAGTCGACCAGTTGCCTGCCCTTCCTTCCATTATCCGTCACCGAGACAAACTGAACAAAGTTCTGAGGTCGACCTGTAAAGAAAAGGATTCAGGTCTGTCTGCTGTTTACCTTTGCTCCTGCGCACACTGCCCTTCTCTCCACATTTATGTGTTTGTTTGTTTTGTCTATCTAATCTTTTGGGTTTTTATTTCTAATGAGGTCGACCAGTTGTCTATTTATTATTTTTTTTTACTACGCATCAAGCTGCACTGCTTGTCTTTGCTCCTGTGTGCTCGCGCAGTCTCGACTTTTCCACTTATTTTTATTTTTGATTTATTTTGTCAATTAAAAAAAAATACGCATCGTGCTGTGCTGTTTGTGTTTGCTTGAGTGCATTCGCGCGCTCTCGCTTTCTCCACTTACAATTTTTTTTGTTATTATTTATCTATTCCTGAGAGTTTATCTTATTTTTTATTTGTTTATTTAAATGAAGTCGACCAGTTGCCTGCCCTTCCTTCCATTATCCGTCACCGAGGCAAACTGAACAAAGTTCTGAGGTCGACCTTGTAAAGATAAGGATTCAGGTCTGTTTGCTGTTTACCTTGCTCCTGCCCGCACTGCCCTTCTCTCCACTTTTATGTGTTTGTTTGTTTGTCTATCTTATCTTTTGGGTTTTATTAATAATGAGGTCGACCAGTTGTCTATTTATTATTTTTTTTTACTATGCATCAAGCTGCGCTGCTTGTCTTTGCTCCTGTGTGCTCGCGCACTCTCGCCTTTTCCACTTATTTTTATTTTTGATTTATTTTTGATTTATTTTGTCAATTTTAAAAAAAATACGCATCCTGCTGTGCTGTTTGTGTTTGCTTGAGTGCATTTTCGCGCTCTCGCTTTCTCCACTTTACAATTTTTTTGTTATTATTTATCTATTCCTGAGAGATTATCTTATTTTTTATTTGTTTATTTAAATGAAGTCGACAAGTTGCCTGACCTTCCTTCCATTATCCGTCACTGAGACAAACTGAACAAAGTTCTGAGGTCGAGCTTATAAAGATAAGGATTCAGGTCTGTCTGCTTGTTTACATTTGCTCCTGCGCGCACTGCCTTTCTCTCCACATTTATGTGTTTGTTTGTTTGTCTATCTAATCTTTTCGTTTTATTAATAATGAGGTCGTCCATTTGTCTATTTATTATTTTTTTTACTACGCATCAAGCTTCGCTGCTTGTCTTTGCTCCTGTGTGCTCGCGCACTCTCGCCTTTTCCACTTATTTTTATTTTTGATTTATTTTTGATTTATTTTGTCAATTAAAAAAAATACGCATCGTGCTGTGCTGTTTGTGTTTGCTTGAGTGCATTCGCGCGCTCTCGCTTTCTCCACTTTACAATTTTTTTGTTATTATTTATCTATTCCTGAGAGTTTATCTTATTTTTTATTTGTTTATTTAAATGAAGTCGACCAGTTGCCTGCCCTTCTTCCATATCCGTCACCGAGACAAACTGAACAAAGTTCTGAGGTCGACCTTGTAAAGATAAGGATTCAGGTCTGTCTGCTGTTTACCTTTGCTCCTGCCTGCACTGCCTTTCTCTCCACATTTATGTGTTTGTTTGTTTGTCTATCTAATCTTTTGGGTTTTTATTTCTAATGAGGTCGACCAGTTGTCTATTTATTATTTTTTTACTACGCATCAAGCTGCGCTGCTTGTCTTTGCTCCTGTGGCTCGCGCACTCTCGCCTTTTCCACTTATTTTTATTTTTGATTTATTTTTGATTTATTTTGTCAATTTAAAAAAAAAATACGCATCGTGCTGTGCTGTTTGTGTTTGCTTGAGTGCATTCGCGCGCTCTCGCTTTCTCCACTTTACAATTTTTGTGTTATTATTTATCTATTCCTGAGAGTTTATCTTATTTTTTTTGTTTATTTAAATGAAGTCGACCAGTTGCCTGCCCTTCCTTCCATTATCCGTCACCGAGACAAACTGAACAAAGTTCTGAGGTCGACCTTGTAAAGATAAGGATTCAGGTCTGTCTGCTGTTTACCTTTGCTCCTGCGCGCACTGCCCATCTCTCCACATTTATGTGTTTGATGGTTTGTCTATCTAATCTTTAGGGTTTTTATTTCTAATGAGGTCGACCAGTTGTCTATTTATTATTTTTTTTACTACGCATCAAGCTGCGCTGCTTGTCTTTGCTCCTGTGTGCTCGCGCACTCTCGCCTTTTCCACTTATTTTTATTTTTGATTTATTTTTGATTTATTTTGTCAATTTAAAAAAAATACGCATCGTGCTGTGCTGTTTGTGTTTGCTTGAGTGCATTCGCGCGCTCTCGCTTTCTCCACTTTACAATTTTTTTGTTATTATTTATCTATTCCTGAGAGTTTATCTTATTTTTTTTTGTTTATTTAAATGAAGTCGACCAGTTGCCTGCCCTTCCTTCCATTATCCGTCACCGAGACAAACTGAACAAAGTTCTGAGGTCGACCTTGTAAAGATAAGGATTCAGGTCTGTCTGCTGTTTACCTTTGCTCCTGCGCGCACTGCCCTTCTCTCCACATTTATATGTTTGTTTGTTTGTCTATCTAATCTTTGGGTTTTTATTTCTAATGAGGTCGACCAGTTGTCTATTTATTATTTTTTTTACTACGCATCAAGCTGCGCTGCTTGTCTTTGCTCCTGTGTGCTCGCGCACTCTCGCCTTTTCCACTTATTTTTATTTTGATTTATTTTTGATTTATATTGCCAATTTAAAAAAAATACGCATCGTGCTGTGCTGTTTGTGTTTGCTTGAGTGCATTCGCGCTCTCTCGCTTTCTCCACTTTACAATTTTTTTTGTTATTATTTATCTATTCCTGATTGTTTATCTTATTTTTTATTTGTTTATTTAAATGAAGTCGACCAGTTGCCTGCCCTTCCTTCCATTATCCGTCTCCGAGACAAAATGAACAAAGTTCTGTGGTCGACCTTGTAAAGATAAGGATTTGGTCTGTCTGCTGTTTACCTTTGCTCCTGCACGCACTGCCCTTCTCTCCACATTCATGTGTTTGTTTGTTTGTCTATCTAATCTTTTGGGATTTTATTTCTAATGAGGTCGACCAGTTGTCTATTTATTATTTATTTTACTACGCATCAAGCTGCGCTGCTTGTCTTTGCTCCTGTGTGCTCGCGCACTCTCGACTTTTCCACTTATTTTCATTTTGATTTATTTTTGATTTATTTTGTCAATTTAAAAAAAAATACGCATCGTGCTGTGCTGTTTGTGTTTCCTTGAGTGCATTCGCGCGCTCTCGCTTTGTCCACTTTACAATTTTTTTGTTATTATTTATCTATTCCTGAGAGTTTATCTTATTTTTTATTTGTTTATTTAAATGAAGTCGACCAGTTGCCTGCCCTTCCTTCCATTATCCGTCACCGAGACAAACTGAACAAAGTTCTGAGGTCGACCTTGTAAAGATAAGCATTCAGGTCTGTCTGCTGTTTACCTTTGCTCCTGCCCGCACTGCCCATCTCTCCACATTTATGTGTTTGTTTGTTTGTCTATCTAATCTTTTGGGTTTTTATTTCTAATGAGGTCTACCAGTTGTCTATTTATTATTTTTTTTACTACGCATCAAGCTGCGCTGCTTGTCTTTGCTCCTGTGTGCTCGCGCACTCTCGCCTTTTCCACTTATTTTTATTTTTGATTTATTTTTGATTTATTTTGTCAATTTTAAAAAAAAATACGCATCGTGCTGTGCTGTTTGTGTTTGCTTGAGTGCATTCGCGCGCTCTCGCTTTCTCCACTTTACAATTTTTTTGTTATTATTTATCTATTCCTGAGAGTTTATCTTATTTTTTATTTGTTTATTTAAATGAAGTCGACCAGTTGCCTGCCCTTCCTTCCATTATCCGTCACCGAGACAAACTGAACAAAGTTCTGAGGTCGACCTTGTAAAGATAAGGATTCAGGTCTGTCTGCTGTTTACCTTTGCTCCTGCGCGCACTGCCCTTCTCTCCACATTTATGTGTTTGTTTGTTTGTCTATCTAATCTTTTGGGTTTTTATTTCTAATGAGGTCGACCAGTTGTCTATTTATTATTTTTTTTACTACGCATCAAGCTGCGCTGCTTGTCTTTGCTCCTGTGTGCTCGCGGACTCTCGCCTTTTCCACTTATTTTTATTTTTGATTTATTTTTGATTTATTTTGTCAATTTAAAAAAAATACGCATCGGGCTGTGCTGTTTGTGTGCTTGAGTGCATTCGCGCTCTCTCGCTTTCTCCACTTTACAATTTTTTTGTTATTATTTATCTATTCCTGAGAGTTTATCTCATTTTTTATTTGTTTATTTAAATGAAGTCGACCAGTTGCCTGCCCTTCCTTCCATTATCCGTCACCGAGACAAACTGAACAAAGTTCTGAGGTCGACCTTGTAAAGATAAGGATTCAGGTCTGTCTGCTGTTTACCTTTGCTCCTGCGCGCACTGCCCTTCTCTCCACATTTATGTGTTTGTTTGTTTGTCTATCTAATCTTTTGGGTTTTTATTTCTAATGAGGTCGACCAGTTGTCTATTTATTATTTTTTTTACTACGCATCAAGCTGCGCTGCTTGTCTTTGCTCCTGTGTGCTCGCGCACTCTCGCCTTTTCCACTTATTTTTATTTTTGATTTATTTTTGATTTATTTTGTCAATTTTAAAAAAAATACGCATCGTGCTGTGCTGTTTGTGTTTGCTTGAGTGCATTCGCGCGCTCTCGCTTTCTCCACTTTACAATTTTTTGTTATTATTTATCTATTCCTGAGAGTTTATCTTATTTTTTATTTGTTTATTTAAATGAAGTCGACCAGTTGCCTGCCCTTCCTTCCATTATCCGTCACCGAGACAAACTGAACAAAGTTCTGAGGTCGACCTTGTAAAGATAAGCATTCAGGTCTGTCTGCTGTTTACCTTTGCTCCTGCCCGCACTGCCCATCTCTCCACATTTATGTGTTTGTTTGTTTGTCTATCTAATCTTTTGGGTTTTTATTTCTAATGAGGTCTACCAGTTGTCTATTTATTATTTTTTTTACTACGCTTCAAGCTGCACTGCTTGTCTTTGCTCCTGTGTGCTCGCGCACTCTCGCCTTTTCCACTTATTTTTATTTTTGATTTATTTTTGATTTATTTTGTCAATTTAAAAAAAAATACGGATCGTGCTGTGCTGTTTGTGTTTGCTTGAGTGCATTCGCGCGCTCTCGCTTTCTCCACTTTACAATTTTTTTGTTATTATTTATCTATTCCTGAGAGTTCATCTTATTTTTTTTTGTTTATTTAAATGAAGTCGACCAGTTGCCTGCCCTTCCTTCCATTATCCGTCACCGAGACAAACTGAACAAAGTTCTGAGGTCGACCTTGTAAAAATAAGGATTCAGGTCTGTCTGCTGTTTACCTTTGCTCCTGCGCGCACTGCCCTTCTCTCCACATTTATGTGTTTGTTTGTTTGTCTATCTAATCTTTTGGGTTTTTATTTCTAATGAGGTCGACCAGTTGTCTATTTATTATTTTTTTTACTATGCATCAAGCTGCACTGCTTGTCTTTGCTCCTGTGTGCTCGCGCACTCTCGCCTTTTCCACTTATTTTTATTTTTGATTTATTTTTGATTTATTATTGCCAATTTAAAAAAAATACGCATCGTGCTGTGCTGTTTGTGTTTGCTTGAGTGCATTCGCGCTCTCTCGCTTTCTCCACTTTACAATTTTTTTTGTTATTATTTATCTATTCCTGAGAGTTTATCTCATTTTTTATTTGTTTATTTAAATGAAGTCGACCAGTTGCCTGCCCTTCCTTCCATTATCCGTCACCGAGACAAACTGAACAAAGTTCTGAGGTCGACCTTGTAAAGATAAGGATTCAGGTCTGTCTGCTGTTTACCTTTGCTCCTGCGCGCACTGCCCTTCTCTCCACATTTATGTGTTTGTTTGTTTGTCTATCTAATCTTTTGGGTTTTTATTTCTAATGAGGTCGACCAGTTGTCTATTTATTATTTTTTTTACTACGCATCAAGCTGCGCTGCTTGTCTTTGCTCCTGTGTGCTCGCGCACTCTCGCCTTTTCCACTTATTTTTATTTTTGATTTATTTTTGATTTATTTTGTCAATTTAAAAAAAAATACGCATCGTGCTGTGCTGTTTGTGTTTGCTTGAGTGCATTCGCGCGCTCTCGCTTTCTCCACTTTACAATTTTTTTGTTATTATTTATCTATTCCTGAGAGTTTATCTTATTTTTTATTTGTTTATTTAAATGAAGTCGACCAGTTCCTGCCCTTCCTTCCATTATCCGTCACCGAGACAAACTGAACAAAGTTCTGAGGTCGACCTTGTAAAGATAAGGATTCAGGTCTGTCTGCTGTTTACCTTTGCTCCTGCCCGCACTGCCCTTCTCTCCACATTTATGTGTTTGTTTGTTTGTCTATCTAATCTTTTGGGTTTTTATTTCTAATGAGGTCGACCAGTTGTCTATTTATTATTTTTTTTACTACGCATCAAGCTGCACTGCTTGTCTTTGCTCCTGTGTGCTCGCGCACTCTCGCCTTTTCCACTTATTTTTATTTTTGATTTATTTTTGATTTATTTTGTCAATTTAAAAAAAAATACGCATCGTGCTGTGCTGTTTGTGTTTGCTTGAGTGCATTCGCGCGCTCTCGCTTTCTCCACTTTACAATTTTTTTGTTATTATTTATCTATTCCTGAGAGTTTATCTTATTTTTTTTTGTTTATTTAAATGAAGTCGACCAGTTGCCTGCCCTTCCTTCCATTATCCGTCACCGAGACAAACTGAACAAAGTTCTGAGGTCGACCTTGTAAAGATAAGGATTCAGGTCTGTCTGCTGTTTACCTTTGCTCCTGCGCGCACTGCCCTTCTCTCCACATTTATGTGTTTGTTTGTTTGTCTATCTAATCTTTTGGGTTTTTATTTCTAATGAGGTCGACCAGTTGTCTATTTATTATTTTTTTTACTACGCATCAAGCTGCGCTGCTTGTCTTTGCTCCTGTGTGCTCGCGCACTCTCGCCTTTTCCACTTATTTTTATTTTTGATTTATTTTTGATTTATTTTTGTCAATTTAAAAAAAAATACGCATCGTGCTGTGCTGTTTGTGTTTGCTTGAGTGCATTCGCGCGCTCTCGCTTTCTCCACTTTACAATTTTTTGTTATTATTTATCTATTCCTGAGAGTTTATCTTATTTTTTATTTGTTTATTTAAATGAAGTCGACCAGTTGCCTGCCCTTCCTTCCATTATCCGTCACCGAGACAAACTGAACAAATTTCTGAGGTCGACCTTGTAAAGATAAGGATTCAGGTCTGTCTGTTGTTTACCTTTGCTCCTGCCAGCACTGCCCTTCTCTCCACATTTATGTGTTTGTTTGTTTGTCTATCTAATCTTTTGGGTTTTTATTTCTAATGAGGTCGACCAGTTGTCTATTTATTATTTTTTTTACTACGCATCAAGCTGCGCTGCTTGTCTTTGCTCCTGTGTGCTCGCGCACTCTCGCCTTTTCCACTTATTTTTATTTTTGATTTATTTTTTATTTATTTTGTCAATTTAAAAAAAAATACGCATCGTGCTGTGCTGTTTGTGTTTGCTTGAGTGCATTCGCTTGCTCTCGGTTTCTCCAGTTTACAATTTTTTTGTTATTATTTATCTATTCCTGAGAGTTTATCTTATTTTTTATTTGTTTATTTAAATGAAGTCGACCAGTTACCTGCCCTTCCTTCCATTATCCGTCACCGAGACAAACTGAACAAAGTTCTGAGGTCGACCTTGTAAAGATAAGGATTCAGGTCTGTCTGCTGTTTACCTTTGCTCCTGCCCGCACTGCCCTTCTATCCACATTTATGTGTTTGTTTGTTTGTCTATCTAATCTTTTGGGTTTTTATTTCTAATGAGGTCGACCAGTTGTCTATTTATTATTTTTTTTACTACGCATCAAGCTGCACTGCTTGTCTTTCCTCCTGTGTGGTCACGCAATCTCGCCTTTTCCACTTATTTTTATTTTTGATTTATTTTTGATTTATTTTGTCAATTTAAAAAAATACGCATCGTGCTGTGCTGTTTGTGTTTGCTTGAGTGCATTCGCGCGCTCTCGGTTTCTCCACTTTACAATTTTTTTGTTATTATTTATCTATTCCTGAGAGTTTATCTTATTTTTTTTTGTTTATTTAAATGAAGTCGACTAGTTACCTGCCCTTCCTTCCATTATCCGTCACCGAGACAAACTGAACAAAGTACTGAGGTCGACCTTGTAAAGATAAGGATTCAGGTCTGTCTGCTGTTTACCTTTGCTCCTGCGCGCACTTCCCTTCTCTCCACATTTATGTGTTTGTTTGTTTGTCTATCTAATCTTTTGGGTTTTTATTTCTAATGAGGTCGACCAGTTGTCTATTTATTATTTTTTTTACTACGCATCAAGCTGCGCTGCTTGTCTTTGCTCCTGTGTGCTCGCGCACTCTCTCCTTTTCCACTTATTTTTATTTTTGATTTATTTTTGATTTATTTTGTCAATTTAAAAAAAAATACGCATCGTGCTGTGCTGTTTGTGTTTGCTTGAGTGCATTCGCGCGCTCTCGCTTTCTCCACTTTACAATTTTTTTGTTATTATTTATCTATTCCTGAGAGTTTATCTTATTTTTTATTTGTTTATTTAAATGAAGTCGACCAGTTGCCTGCCCTTCCTTCCATTATCCGTCACCGAGACAAACTGAACAAAGTTCTGAGGTCGACCTTGTAAAGATAAGGATTCAGGTCTGTCTGCTGTTTACCTTTGCTCCTGCGCGCACTGCCCATCTCTCCACATTTATGTGTTTGTTTGTTTGTCTATCTAATCTTTAGGGTTTTTATTTCTAATGAGGTCGACCAGTTGTCTATTTATTATTTTTTTTACTACGCATCAAGCTGCGCTGCTTGTCTTTGCTCGTGTGTGCTCGCGCACTCTCGCCTTTTCCACTTATTTTTATTTTTGATTTATTTTTGATTTATTTTGTCAATTTAAAAAACAATACGCATCGTGCTGTGCTGTTTGTGTTTGCTTGAGTGCATTCGCGCGCTCTCGCTTTCTCCACTTTACAATTTTTTTGTTATTATTTATCTATTCCTGAGAGTTTATCTTATTTTTTTTGTTTATTTAAATGAAGTCGACCAGTTGCCTGCCCTTCCTTCCATTATCCGTCACCGAGACAAACTGAACAAAGTTCTGAGGTCGACCTTGTAAAGATAAGGATTCAGGTCTGTCTGCTGTTTACCTTTGCTCCTGCGCGCACTGCCCTTCTCTCCACATTTATATGTTTGTTTGTTTGTCTATCTAATCTTTTGGGTTTTTATTTCTAATGAGGTCGACCAGTTGTCTATTTATTATTTTTTTTACTACGCATCAAGCTGCGAAGCTTGTCTTTGCTCCTGTGTGCTCGCGCACTCTCGCCTTTTCCACTTATTTTTATTTTTGATTTATTTTTGATTTATATTGCCAATTTAAAAAAAATACGCATCGTGCTGTGCTGTTTGTGTTTGCTTGAGTGCATTCGCGCTCTCTCGCTTTCTCCACTTTACAATTTTTTTTGTTATTATTTATCTATTCCTGAGAGTTTATCTCATTTTTTATTTGTTTATTTAAATGAAGTCGACCAGTTGCCTGCCCTTCCTTCCATTATCCGTCACCGAGACAAACTGAACAATTTCTGAGGTCGACATTGTAAAGATAAGGATTCAGCTCTGTCTGTTGTTTACCATTGCTCCTGCCCGCACTGCCATTCTCTCCACATTTATGTGTTTGTTTGTTTGTCTATCTAATCTTTTGGGTTTTTATTTCTAATGAGGTCGACCAGTTGTCTATTTATTATTTTTTTTACTACGCATCAAGCTGCGCTGCTTGTCTTTGCTCCTGTGTGCTCGCGCACTCTCGCCTTTTCCACTTATTATTATTTTTGATTTATTTTTGATTTATTTTGTCAATTTAAAAAAAAATACGCATCGTGCTGTGCTGTTTGTGTTTGCTTGAGTGCATTCGCGCGCTCTCGCTTTCTCCACTTTACAATTTTTTTGTTATTATTTATCTATTCCTGAGAGTTTATCTTATTTTTTTTTTGTTTATTTAAATGAAGTCAACCAGTTTCCTGCCCTTCCTTCCATTATCCGTCACCGAGACAAACTGAACAAAGTTCTGAGGTCGACCTTGTAAAGATAAGGATTCAGGTCTGTCTGCTGTTTACCTTTGCTCCTGCCCGCACTGCCCTTCTCTCCACATTTATGTGTTTGTTTGTTTGTCTATCTAATCTTTTGGGTTTTTATTTCTAATGAGGTCGACCAGTTGTCTATTTATTATTTTTTTTTACTACGCATCAAGCTGCGCTGCTTGTCTTTGCTCCTGTGTGCTCGCGCACCCTCGCCTTTTCCACTTATTATTATTTTTGATTTATTTTTGATTTATTTTGTCAATTTTAAAAAAAATACGCATCGTGCTGTGCTGTTTGTGTTTGCTTGAGTGCATTCGCGCTCTCTCGCTTTCTTCACTTTACAATTTTCTTTATTTTTTATCTATTCCTGAGAGTTTATCTTATTTTTTATATGTTTATTTAAATGAAGTCGACCAGTTGCCTGCCCTTCCATCCATTATCCGTCACCGAGACAAACTGAACAAAGTTCTGAGGTCGACATTGTAAAGATAAGGATTCAGGTCTGTCTACTGGTTCCCTTTGCTTCTGCGCGCCCTGCCCTTCTCTCCACATTTATGTGTTTGTTTGTTTGTCTATCTAATCTTTTGGGTTTTTATTTCTAATGAGGTCGACCAGTTGTCTATTTATTATTTTTTTTACTACGCATCAAGCTGCGCTGCTTGTCTTTGCTCCTGTGTGCTCGCGCACTCTCGCCTTTTCCACTTATTTTTATTTTTGATTTATTTTTGATTTATTTTGTCAATTTAAAAAAAAATACGCATCGTGCTGTGCTGTTTGTGTTTGCTTGAGTGCATTCGCGCGCTCTCGCTTTCTCCACTTTACAATTTTTTTGTTATTATTTATATATTCCTGAGAGTTTATCTTATTTTTTTTTGTTTATTTAAATGAAGTCGACCAGTTGCCTGCCCTTCCTTCCATTATCCGTCACCGAGACAAACTGAACAAAGTTCTGAGGTCGACCTTGTAAAGATAAGTATTCAGGTCTGTCTGCTGTATACCTTTGCTCCTGCGCGCACTGCCCTTCTCTCCACATTTATGTGTTTGTTTGTTTGTCTATGTAATCTTTTGGGTTTATATTTCTAATGAGGTCGACCAGTTGTCTATTTATTATTTTTTTTACTACGCATCAAGCTGTGCTGCTTGTCTTTGCTCCTGTGTGCTCGCGCACTCTCGCCTTTTCCACTTATTTTTATTTTTGATTTATTTTTGATTTATATTGCCAATTTAAAAAAAAATACGCATCGTGCTCTGCTGTTTGTGTTTGCTTGAGTGCATTCGCGCTCTCTTGCTTTCTCCACTTTACAATTTTTTTGTTATTATTTATCTATTCCTGAGAGTTTATCTCATTTTTTATTTGTTTATTTAAATGAAGTCGACCAGTTGCCTGCCCTTCCTTCCATTATCCGTCACCGAGACAAACTGAACAAATTTCTGAGGTCGACCTTGTAAAGATAAGGATTCAGGTCTGTCTGTTGTTTACCTTTGCTCCTGCCCGCACTGCCCTTCTCTCCACATTTATGTGTTTGTTTGTTTGTCTATCTAATCTTTTGGGTTTTTATTTCTAATGAGGTCGACCAGTTGTCCATTTATTATTTTTTTTACTACGCATCAAGCTGCGCTGCTTGTCTTTGCTCCTGTGTGCTCGCGCACTCTCGCCTTTTCCACTTATTTTTATTTTTATTTATTTTTGATTTATTTTGTCAATTTTAAAAAAAAAAAGCATCGTGCTGTGCTGTTTGTGTTTGCTTGAGTGCATTCGCGCGCTCTCGCTTTCTCCACTTTACATTTTTTTTGTTATTATTTATCTATTCCTGAGAGTTTATCTTATTTTTTTTGTTTATTTAAATGAAGTCGACCAGTTGCCTGCCCTTCCTTCCATTATCCGTCACCGAGACAAACTGAACAAAGTTCTGAGGTCGACCTTGTAAAGATAAGGATTCAGGTCTGTCTGCTGTTTACCTTTGCTCCTGCCCGCACTGCCCTTCTCTCCACATTTATGTGTTTGTTGGTTTGTCTCTCTAATCTTTTGGGTTTTTATTTCTAATGAGGTCGACCAGTTGTCTATTTATTATTTTTTTTACTACGCATCAAGCTGCGCTGCTTGTCTTTGCTCCTGTGTGCTCGCGCACTCTCGCCTTTTCCACTTATTTTTATTTTTGATTTATTTTTGATTTATTTTGCCAATTTTAAAAAAAAATACGCATCGTGCTGTGCTGTTTGTGTTTGCTTGAGTGCATTCGCGCGCTCTCGCTTTCTCCACTTTACATTTTTTTTGTTATTATTTATCTATTCCTGAGAGTTTATCTTATTTTTTTTGTTTATTTAAATGAAGTCGACCAGTTGCCTGCCCTTCCTTCCATTATCCGTCACCGAGACAAACTGAACAAAGTTCTGAGGTCGACCTTGTAAAGATAAGGATTCAGGTCTGTCTGCTGTTTACCTTTGCTCCTGCCCGCACTGCCCTTCTCTCCACATTTATGTGTTTGTTTGTTTGTCTATCTAATCTTTTGGGTTTTTATTTCTAATGAGGTCGACCAGTTGTCTATTTATTATTTTTTTTACTACGCATCAAGCTGCGCTGCTTGTCTTTGATCCTGTGTGCTCGCGCACTCTCGCCTTTTCCACTTATTTTTATTTTTGATTTATTTTTGATTTATTTTGCCAATTTAAAAAAAAATACGCATCGTGCTGTGCTTTTTGTGTTTGCTTGAGTGCATTCGCGCTCTCTCGCTTTCTCCACTTTACAATTTTTTTGTTATTATTTATCTATTCCTGAGAGTTTATCTTATTTTTTATTTGTTTATTTAAATGAAGTCGACCAGTTGCCTGCCCTTCCTTCCATTATCCGTCACCGAGACAAACTGAACAAAGTTCTGAGGTCGACCTTGTAAAGATAAGGATTCAGGTCTCTCTGCTGTTTACCTTTGCTCCTGCGCGCACTGCCCTTCTCTCCACATTTATGTGTTTGTTTGTCTATCTAATCTTTTGGGTTTTTATTTCTAATGAGGTCGACCAGTTGTCTATTTATTATTTTTTTTTACTACGCATCAAGCTGCGCTGCTTGTCTTTGCTCCTGTGCGCTCGCGCACTCTCGCCTTTCCACTTATTTTTATTTTTGATTTATTTTTGATTTATTTTGTCAATTTAAAAAAAAATACGCATCGTGCTGTGCTGTTTGTGTTTGCTTGAGTGCATTCGCGCTCTCTCGCTTTCTTCAATTTACAATTTTTTTATTATTTATCTATTCCTGAGAGTTTATCTTATTTTTTATTTGTTTATTTAAATGAAGTCGACCAGTTGCCTGCCCTTCCATCCATTATCCGTCACCGAGACAAACTGAACAAAGTTCTGAGGTCGACATTGTAAAGATAAGGATTCAGGTCTGTCTACTGGTTCCCTTTGCTCCTGCGCGCCCTGCCCTTCTCTCCACATTTATGTGTTTGTTTGTTTGTCTATCTATTCTTTTCGGTTTTTATTTCTAATGAGGTCGACCAGTTGTCTATTTATTATTTTTTTTACTACGCATCAAGCTGCGCTGCTTGTCTTTGCTCATGTGTGCTCGCCCAATCTCGCCTTTTCCACTTATTTTTATTTTTGATTTATTTTTGATTTATTTTGTCAATTTAAAAAAAATACGCATCGTGCTGTGCTGTTTGTGTTTGCTTGAGTGCATTCGCGCGCTCTCGCTTTCTCCACTTTACAATTTTTTTGTTATTATTTATCTATTCCTGAGAGTTTATCTTATTTTTTTTTGTTTATTTAAATGAAGTCGACCAGTTACCTGCCCTTCCTTCCATTATCCGTCACCGAGACAAACTGAACAAAGTTCTGAGGTCGACCTTGGAAACATGAGGATTCAGGTCTGTCTGCTGTTTACCTTTGCTCCTGCGCGCACTGCCCTTCTCTCCACATTTATGTGTTTGTTTGTTTGTCTATCTAATCTTTCGGGTTTTTATTTCTAATGAGGACGACCAGTTGTCTATTTATTATTTTTTTTTACTACGCATCAAGCTGCGCTGCTTGTCTTTGCTCCTGTGTGCTCGCGCACTCTCGCCTTTTCCACTTATTTTTATTTTTGATTTATTTTTGATTTATTTTGTCAATTTTAAAAAAAATACGCATCGTGCTGTGCTGTTTGTGTTTGCTTGAGTGCATTCGCGCGCTCTCGCTTTCTCCACATTACAATTTTTTGTTATTATTTATCTATTCCTGAGAGTTTATCTTATTTTTTATTTGTTTATTTAAATGAAGTCGACCAGTTGCCTGCCCTTCCTTCCATTATCCGTCACCGAGACAAACTGAACAAAGTTCTGAGGTCGACCTTGTAAAGATAAGGATTCAGGTCTGTCTGCTGTTAACCTTTGCTCCTTCGCGCACTGCCCATCTCTCCACATTTATGTGTTTGTTTGTTTGTCTATCTAATCTTTTGGGTTTTTATTTCTAATGAGGTCGACCAGTTGTCTATTTATTATTTTTTTTACTACGCATCAAGCTGTGCTGCTTGTCTTTGCTCCTGTGTGCTCGCGCACTCTCGCCTTTTCCACTTATTTTTATTTTTGATTTATTTTTGATTTATTTTGTCAATTTAAAAAAAATACGCATCGTGCTGTGCTGTTTGTGTTTGCTTGAGTGCATTCGCGCGCTCTCGCTTTCTCCACTTTACAATTTTTTTGTTATTATTTATCTATTCCTGAGAGTTTATCATTTTTTTAATTGTTTATTTAAATGAAGTCGACCAGTTGCCTGCACTTCCTTCCATTATCCGTCACCGAGACAAACTGAACAAAGTTCTGAGGTCGACCTTGTAAAGATAAGGATTCAGGTCTGTCTGCTGTTTACCTTTGCTCCTGCGCGCACTGCCCTAGTCTCCACATTTATGTGTTTGTTTGTTTGTCTATCTATTCTTTTGGGTTTTTATTTCTAATGAGGTCGACCCGTTGTCTATTTATTATTTTTTTTACTACGCATCAAGCTGCGCTGCTTGTCTTTGCTCCTGTGTGCTCGCGCACTCTCACCTTTTCCACTTATTTTTATTTTTGATTTATTTTTGATTTATTTTGTCAATTTAAAAAAAAATACGCATCGTGCTGTGCTGTTTGTGTTTGCTTGAGTGCATTCGCGCGCTCTCGCTTTCTCCACTTTACAATTTTTTTGTTATTATTTATCTATTACTGAGAGTTTATCTTATTTTTTATTTGTTTATTTAAATGAAGTCGACCAGTTGCCTGCCCTTCCTTCCAATATCCGTCACCGAGACAAACTGAACAAAGTTCTGAGGTCGACCTTGTAAAGATAAGGATTCAGGTCTGTCTGCTGTTTACCTTTGCTCCTGCGCGCACTGCCTTTCTCTCCACATTTATGTGTTTGTTTGTCTATCTAATCTTTTGGGTTTTTATTTCTAATGAGGTCGGCCAGTTGTCTATTTATTATTTTTTTTACTACGCATCAAGCTGCGCTGCTTGTCTTTGCTCCTGTGTGCTCGCGCACTCTCGCCTTTTCCACTTATTTTTATTTTTTATTTATTTTGTCAATTTAAAAAAAAATACGCATCGTGCTGTGCTGTTTGTGTTTGCTTGAGTGCATTCGCGCGCTCTCGCTTTCTGCACTTTACAATTTTTTGTTATTATTTATCTATTCCTGAGAGTTTATCTTATTTTTTATTTGTTTATTTAAATGAAGTCGACCAGTTGCCTGCACTTCCTTCCATTATCCGTCACCGAGACAAACTGAACAAAGTTCTGAGGTCGACCTTGTAAAGATAAGGATTCAGGTCTGTCTGCTGTTTACCTTTGCTCCTGTGCGCACTGCCCTTCTCTCCACATTTATGTGTTTGTTTGTTTGTCTATCTAATCTTTTGGGTTTTTATTTCTAATGAGGTCGACCAGTTGTCTATTTATTATTTTTTTTACTACGCATCAAGCTGCGCTGCTTGTCTTTGCTCCTGTGTGCTCGCGCACTCTCATCTTTTCCACTTATTTTTATTTTTGATTTATTTTTGATTTATTTTGTCAATTTTAAAAAAAATACGCATCGTGCTGTGCTGTTTGTGTTTGCTTGAGTGCATTCGCGCGCTCTCGCTTTCTCCACTTTACAATTTCTTTGTTATTATTTATCTATTCCTGAGAGTTTATCTTATTTTTTATTTGTTTATTTAAATGAAGTCGACCAGTTGCCTGCCCTTCCTTCCATTATCCGTCACCGAGACAAACTGAACAAAGTTCTGAGGTCGACCTTGTAAAGATAAGGATTCAGGTCTGTCTGCTGTTTAGGTTTGCTCCTGCGCGCACTGCCCTTCTCTCCACATTTATGTGTTTGTTTGTTTGTCTATCTAATCTTTTGGGTTTTTATTTCTAATGAGGTCGACCAGTTGTCTATTTATTATTTTTTTTACTACGCATCAAGCTGCGCTGCTTGTCTTTGCTCCTGTGTGCTCGCGCACTCTCGCCTTTTCCACTTATTTTTATTTTTGATTTATTTTTGATTTATTTTGTCAATTAAAAAAAATACGCATCGTGCTGTGCTGTTTGTGTTTGCTTGAGTGCATTAGCGCGCTCTCGCTTTCTCCTCTTTACAATTTTTTCGTTATTATTTATCTATTCCTGAGAGTTTATCTTATTTTTTGATTATTTAAATGAAGTCGACCAGTTGCCTGCCCTTCCTTCCATTATCCGTCACCGAGACAAACTGAACAAAGTTCTGAGGTCGACCTTGTAAAGATAAGGATTCAGTGTCTGCTGTTTACCTTTGCCCCTGCGCGCACTGCCCTTCTCTCAACATTTATGTGTTTGTTTGTTTGTCTATCTAATCTTTTGGGTTTTTATTTCTAATGAGGTCGACCAGTTGTCTATTTATTATTTTTTTTACTACGCATCAAGCTGCGCTGCTTGTCTTTGCTCCTGTGTGCTCGCGCACTCTCGCCTTTTCCACTTATTTTTATTTTTGATTTATTTTTGATTTATTTTGTCAATTAAAAAACAATACGCATCGTGCTGTGCTGTTTGTGTTTGCTTGAGTGCATTAGCGCGCTCTCGCTTTCTCCTCTTTACAATTTTTTCGTTATTATTTATCTATTCCTGAGAGTTTATCTTATTTTTTATTTGTTTATTTAATTGAAGTCGACCAGTTGCCTGCCCTTCCTTCCATAATCCGTCACCGAGACAAACTGAACAAGTTCTGAGGTCGACCTTGTAAAGATAAGGATTCAGGTCTGTCTGCTGTTTACCTTTGCTCCTGCGCGCACTGCCCTTCTCTCCACATTTATGTGTTTGTTTGTTTGTCTATCTAATCTTTTGGGTTTTTATTTCTAATGAGGTCGACCAGTTGTCTATTTATTATTTTTTTTACTACGCATCAAGCTGCGCTGCTTGTCTTTGCTCCTGTGTGCTCGCATACTCTCGCCTTTTCCACTTATTTTTATTTTTTATTTATTTTGTCAATTTAAAAAAAAATACGCATCGTGCTGTGCTGTTTGTGTTTGCTTGAGTGCATTCGCGCGCTCTCGCTTTCTGCACTTTACAATTTTTTGTTATTATTTATCTATTCCTGAGAGTTTATCTTATTTTTTATTTGTTTATTTAAATGAAGTCGACCAGTTGCCTGCACTTCATTCCATTATCCGTCACCGAGACAAACTGAACAAAGTTCTGAGGTCGACCTTGTAAAGATAAGGATTCAGGTCTGTCTGCTGTTTACCTTTGCTCCTGTGCGCACTGCCCTTCTCTCCACATTTATGTGTTTGTTTGTTTGTCTATCTAATCTTTTGGGTTTTTATTTCTAATGAGGTCGACCAGTTGTCTATTTATTATTTTTTTTACTACGCATCAAGCTGCGCTGCTTGTCTTTGCTCCTGTGTGCTCGCGCACTCTCGCCTTTTCCACTTATTTTTATTTTTGATTTATTTTTGATTTATTTTGTCAATTTTAAAAAAAATACGCATCGTGCTGTGCTGTTTGTGTTTGCTTGAGTGCATTCGCGCGCTCTCGCTTTCTCCACTTTACAATTTCTTTGTTATTATTTATCTATTCCTGAGAGTTTATCTTATTTTTTATTTGTTTATTTAAATGAAGTCGACCAGTTGCCTGCCCTTCCTTCCATTATCCGTCACCGAGACAAACTGAACAAAGTTCTGAGGTCGACCTTGTAAAGATAAGGATTCAGGTCTGTCTGCTGTTTAGGTTTGCTCCTGCGCGCACTGCCCTTCTCTCCACATTTATGTGTTTGTTTGTTTGTCTATCTAATCTTTTGGGTTTTTATTTCTAATGAGGTCGACCAGTTGTCTATTTATTATTTTTTTTACTACGCATCAAGCTGCGCTGCTTGTCTTTGCTCCTGTGTGCTCAAGCACTCTCGCCTTTTCCACTTATTTTTATTTTTGATTTATTTTTGATTTATTTTGTCAATTTTAAAAATAAAATACGCATCGAGCTGTGCTGTTTGTGTTTGCTTGAGTGCATTCGCGCACTCTCGCTTTCTCCAGTTTACAATTTTTTTGTTATTATTTATCTATTCCTGAGAGTTTATCATTTTTTTAATTGTTTATTTAAATGAAGTCGACCAGTTGCCTGCACTTCCTTCCATTATCCGTCACCGAGACAGACTGAACAAAGTTCTGAGGTCGACCTTGTAAAGATAAGGATTCAGGTCTGTCTGCTGTTTACCTTTGCTCCTGCGCGCACTGCCCTTCTCTCCACATTTATGTGTTTGTTTGTTTGTCTATCTATTCTTCTGGGTTTTTATTTCTAATGAGGTCGACCAGTTGTCTATTTATTATTTTTTTTACTACGCATCAAGCTGCGCTGCTATCTTTGCTCCTGTGTGCTCGCGCACTCTCACCTTTTCCACTTATTTTTATTTTTGATTTATTTTTGATTTATTTTGTCAATTTAAAAAAAAAATACGCATCGTGCTGTGCTGTTTGTGTTTGCTTGAGTGCATTCGCGCGCTCTCGCTTTCTCCACTTTACAATTTTTTGTTATTATTTATCTATTCCTGAGAGTTTATCTTATTTTTTATTTGTTTATTTAAATGAAGTCGACCAGTTGCCTGCCCTTCCTTCCAATATCCGTCACCGAGACAAACTGAACAAAGTTCTGAGGTCGACCTTGTAAAGATAAGGATTCAGGTCTGTCTGCTGTTTACCTTTGCTCCTGCGCGCACTGCCTTTCTCTCCACATTTATGTGTTTGTTTGTTTGTCTATCTAATCTTTTGGGTTTTTATTTCTAATGAGGTCGACCAGTTGTCTATTTATTATTTTTTTTACTACGCATCAAGCTGCGCTGCTTGTCTTTGCTCCTGTGTGCTCGCGCACTCTCGCCTTTTCCACTTATTTTTATTTTTGATTTATTTTTGATTTATTTTGTCAATTAAAAAAAAATACGCATCGTGCTGTGCTGTTTGTGTTTGCTTGAGTGCATTAGCGCGCTCTCGCTTTCTCCTCTTTACAATTTTTTCGTTATTATTTATCTATTCCTGAGAGTTTATCTTATTTTTTATTTGTTTATTTAAATGAAGTCGACCAGTTGCCTGCCCTTCCTTCCATAATCCGTCACCGAGACAAACTGAACAAAGTTCTGAGGTCGACCTTGTAAAGATAAGGATTCAGGTCTGTCTGCTGTTTACCTTTGCTCCTGCGCGCACTGCCCTTCTCTCCACATTTATGTGTTTGTTTGTTTGTCTATCTAATCTTTTGGGTTTTTATTTCTAATGAGGTCGACCAGTTGTCTATTTATTATTTTTTTTACTACGCATCAAGCTGCGCTGCTTGTCTTTGCTCCTGTGTGCTCGCGCACTCTCGCCTTTTCCACTTATTTTTATTTTTGATTTATTTTGTCAATTTAAAAAAAATACGCATCGTGCTGTGCTGTTTGTGTTTGCTTGAGTGCATTCGCGCTCTCTCGCTTTCTCCACTTTACAATTTTTTTGTTATTATTTATCTATTCCTGAGAGTTTATCTTATTTTTTGTTTATTTAAATGAAGTCGACCAGTTGCCTGCCCTTCCTTCCATTATGCGTCACCGAGACAAACTGAACAAAGTTCTGAGGTCGACCTTGTAAAGATAAGGATTCAGGTCTGTCTGCTGTTTACCTTTGCTCCTGCGGGCACTGCCCTTCTCTCCACATTTATGTGTTTGTTTGTTTGTCTATCTAATCTTTGGGTTTTTATTTCTAATGAGGTCGACCAGTTGTCTATTTATTATTTTTTTTACTACGCATCAAGCTGCGCTGCTTGTCTTTGCTCCTGTGTGCTCGCGCACTCTCGCCTTTTCCACTTATTTTTATTTTTGATTTATTTTTGATTTATTTTGTCAATTTAAAAAAAATACGCATCGTGCTGTGCTGTTTGTGTTTGCTTGAGTGCATTCGCGCGCTCTCGCTTTCTCCACTTTACAATTTTTTGTTATTATTTATCTATTCCTGAGAGTTTATCTTATTTTTTATTTGTTTATTTAAATGAAGTCGACCAGTTGCCTGCCCTTCCTTCCATTATCCGTCACCGAGACAAACTGAACAAAGTTCTGAGGTCGACCTTGTAAAGATAAGGATTCAGTGTCTGCTGTTTACCTTTGCTCCTGCGCGCACTGCCCTTCTCTCAACATTTATGTGTTTGTTTGTTTGTCTATCTAATCTTTTGGGTTTTTATTTCTAATGAGGTCGACCAGTTGTCTATTTATTATTTTTTTTACTACGCATCAAGCTGCGCTGCTTGTCTTTGCTCCTGTGTGCTCGCGCACTCTCGCCTTTTCCACTTATTTTTATTTTTGATTTATTTTGTCAATTTTAAAAAAAAATACGCATCGTGCTGTGCTGTTTGTGTTTGCTTGAGTGCATTCGCGCGCTCTCGCTTTCTCCACTTTACAATTTTTTTCTTATTATTTATCTATTCCTGAGAGTTTATCTTATTTTTTATTTGTTTATTTAAATGAAGTCGACCAGTTGCCTGCACTTCCTTCCATTATCCGTCACCGAGACAAACTGAACAAAGTTCTGAGGTCGACCTTGTAAAGATAAGGATTCAGGTCTGTCTGCTGTTTACCTTTGCTCCTGCGCGCACTGCGCTTCTCTCCACATTTTTGTGTTTGTTTGTTTGTCTATCTAATCTTTTGGGTTTTTATTTCTAATGAGGTCGACCAGTTGTCTATTTATTATTTTTTTTACTACGCATCAAGCTGCGCTGCTTGTCTTTGCTCCTGTGTGCTCGCGCACTCTCGCCTTTTCCACTTATTTTTATTTTTGATTTATTTTTGATTTATTTTGTCAATTTTAAAAATAAAATACGCATCGAGCTGTGCTGTTTGTGTTTGCTTGAGTGCATTCGCGCACTCTCGCTTTCTCCAGTTTACAATTTTTTTGTTATTATTTATCTATTCCTGAGAGTTTATCATTTTTTTAATTGTTTATTTAAATGAAGTCGACCAGTTGCCTGCACTTCCTTCCATTATCCGTCACCGAGACAGACTGAACAAAGTTCTGAGGTCGACCTTGTAAAGATAAGGATTCAGGTCTGTCTGCTGTTTACCTTTGCTCCTGCGCGCACTGCCCTTCTCTCCACATTTATGTGTTTGTTTGTTTGTCTATCTATTCTTCTGGGTTTTTATTTCTAATGAGGTCGACCAGTTGTCTATTTATTATTTTTTTTACTACGCATCAAGCTGCGCTGCTTGTCTTTGCTCCTGTGTGCTCGCGCACTCTCACCTTTTCCACTTATTTTTATTTTTGATTTATTTTTGATTTATTTTGTCAATTTAAAAAAAAAATACGCATCGTGCTGTGCTGTTTGTGTTTGCTTGAGTGCATTCGCGCGCTCTCGCTTTCTCCACTTTACAATTTTTTTGTTATTATTTATCTATTCCTGAGAGTTTATCTTATTTTTTATTTGTTTATTTAAATGAAGTCGACCAGTTGCCTGCCCTTCCTTCCAATATCCGTCACCGAGACAAACTGAACAAAGTTCTGAGGTCGACCTTGTAAAGATAAGGATTCAGGTCTGTCTGCTGTTTACCTTTGCTCCTGCGCGCACTGCCTTTCTCTCCACATTTATGTGTTTGTTTGTTTGTCTATCTAATCTTTTGGGTTTTTATTTCTAATGAGGTCGACCAGTTGTCTATTTATTATTTTTTTTACTACGCATCAAGCTGCGCTGCTTGTCTTTGCTCCTGTGTGCTCGCGCACTCTCGCCTTTTCCACTTATTTTTATTTTTGATTTATTTTGTCAATTTTAAAAAAAATACGCATCGTGCTGTGCTGTTTGTGTTTGCTTGAGTGCATTCGCGCGCTCTCGCTTTCTGCACTTTACAATTTTTTGTTATTATTTATCTATTCCTGAGAGTTTATCTTATTTTTTATTTGTTTATTTAAATGAAGTCGACCAGTTGCCTGCCCTTCCTTCCATTATCCGTCACCGAGACAAACTGAACAAAGTTCTGAGGTCGACCTTGTAAAGATAAGGATTCAGGTCTGTCTGCTGTTTACCTTTGCTCCTGTGCGCACTGCCCTTCTCTCCACATTTATGTGTTTGTTTGTTTGTCTATCTAATCTTTTGGGTTTTTATTTCTAATGAGGTCGACCAGTTGTCTATTTATTATTTTTTTTACTACGCATCAAGCTGCGCTGCTTGTCTTTGCTCCTGTGTGCTCGCGCACTCTCGCCTTTTCCACTTATTTTTATTTTTGATTTATTTTGTCAATTTAAAAAAAATACGCAACGTGCTGTGCTGTTTGTGTTTGCTTGAGTGCATTCGCGCGCTCTCGCTTTCTCCACTTTACAATTTTTTTGTTATTATTTATCTATTCCTGAGAGTTTATCTTATTTTTTGTTTATTTAAATGAAGTCCACCAGTTGCCTGCCCTTCCTTCCATTATCCGTCACCAAGACATACTGAACAAAGTTCTGAGGTCGACTTTGTAAAGGTAAGGATTCAGGTCTGTCTGCTGTTTACCTTTGCTCCTGCGCACACTGCCCTTCTCTCCACATATATGTGTTTGTTTGTTTGTCTATCTAATCTTTTGGGTTTTTATTAATAATGAGGTCGACCAGTTGTCTATTTATTATTTTTTTTACTACGCATCAAGCTGCGCTGCTTGTCTTTGCTACTGTGTGCTCGCGCACCCTCTCCTTTTCCACTTATTTTTATTTTTGATTTATTTTTGATTTATTTTGTCAATTTTAAAAAAAAATACGCATCGAGCTGTGCTGTTTGTGTTTGCTTGAGTGCATTCGCGCGCTCTCGCTTTCTCCACTTTACAATTTTTTTCTTATTATTTATCTATTCCTGAGAGTTTATCTTATTTTTTATTTGTTTATTTAAATGAAGTCGACCATTTGCCTGCCCTTCCTTCCATTATCCGTCACCGAGACAAACTGAACAAAGTTCTGAGGTCGACCTTGTAAAGATAAGGATTCAGGTCGGTCTGCTGTTTACCTTTGCTCCTGCGCGCACTGCCCTTCTCTCCACATTTATGTGTTTGTTTGTTTGTCTATCTCATATTTTGGGTTTTGATTTCTAATGAGGTCGACCAGTTGTCTATTTATTACTTTTTTTACTACGCATCAAGCTGCGCTGCTTGTCTTTGCTCCTGTGTGCTCCCGGACTCTCGCCTTTTCCACTTATTTTTATTTTTGATTTATTTTTGATTTATTTTGTCAATTTAAAAAAAAAATACGCATCGGGCTGTGCTGTTTGTGTTTGCTTGAGTGCATTCGCGTGCTCTCGCTTTCTCCACTTTACAATTTTTTTGTTATTATTTATCTATTCCTGAGAGTTAATCTTATTTTTTATTTGTTTATTTAAATGAAGTCGACCAGTTGCCTGCCCTTCCTTCCATTATTCGTCACCGAGACAAAATGAACAAAGTTCTGAGGTCGACCTTGTAAAGATAAGGATTCAGGTCTGTCTGCTGTTTACCTTTGCTCCTGCGCGCACTGCCCTTCTCTCCACATTTATGTGTTTGTTTGTTTGTCTATCTAATCTTTTGGGTTTTTATTTCTAATGAGGTCGACCAGTTGTCTATTTATTATTTTTTTTACTACGCATCAAGCTGCGCTGCTTGTCTTTGCTCCTGTGTGCTCGCGCACTCTCGCCTTTTCCACTTATTTTTATTTTTGATTTATTTTTGTCAATTTTAAAGAAAAATACGCATCGTGCTGTGCTGTTTGTGTTTGCTTGAGTGCATTCGCGCGCTCTCGCTTTCTCCACTTTACAATATTTTTGTTAGTATTCATCTATTCCTGAGAGTTTATCTTATTTTTTATTTGTTTATTTAAATGAAGTCGACCAGTTGCCTGCCCTTCCTCCCATTATCCGTCACCGAGACAAAATGAACAAAGTTCTGTGGTCGACCTTGTAAAGATAAGGATTTGGTCTGTCTGCTGTTTACCTTTGCTCCTGCACGCACTGCCCTTCTCTCCACATTCATGTGTTTGTTTGTTTGTCTATCTAATCTTTTGGGATTTTATTTCTAATGAGGTCGACCAGTTGTCTATTTATTATTTTTTTTACTACGCATCAAGCTGTGCTGCTTGTCTTTGCTCCTGTGTGCTCGCGCACTCTCGACTTTTCCACTTATTTTCATTTTTGATTTATTTTTGATTTATTTTGTCAATTTAAAAAAAAATACGCATCGTGCTGTGCAGTTTGTGTTTCCTTGAGTGCATTCGCGCGCTTTCGCTTTGTCCACTTTACAATTTTTTTGTTATTATTTATCTATTCCTGAGAGTTTATCTTATTTTTTATTTGTTTATTTAAATGAAGTCGACCAGTTGCCTGCCCTTCCTTCCATTATCCGTCACCGAGACAAACTGAACAAAGTTCTGAGGTCGACCTTGTAAAGATAAGGATTCAGGTCTGTCTGCTGTTTACCTTTGCTCCTGCGCGCACTGCCCTTCTCTCCACATTTATGTGTTTGTTTGTTTGTCTATCTAATCTTTTGGGTTTTTATTTCTAATGAGGTCGACCAGTTGTCTATTTATTATTTTTTTTACTACGCATCAAGCTGCGCTGCTTGCATTTGCTCCGGTGTGCTCGCGCACTCTCGCCTTTTCCACTTATTTTTATTTTTGATTTATTTTTGATTTATTTTGTCAATTTTAAAAAAGAATACGCATCGTGCTGTGCTGTTTGTGTTTGCTTGAGTGCATTCGCGCGCTCTCGCTTTCTCCACTTTACAATTTTTTGTTATTATTTATCTATTCCTGAGAGTTTATCTTATTTTTTATTTGTTTATTTAAATGAACTCGACCAGTTGCCTGCCCTTCCTTCCATTATCCGTCACCGAGACAAACTGAACAAAGTTCTGAGGTCGACCTTGTAAAGATAAGGATTCAGGTCTGTCTGCTGTTTACCTTTGCTCCTGCGCGCACTGCCCTTCTCTCCACATTTATGTGTTTGTTTGTTTGTCTATCTCATCTTTTGGGTTTTGATTTCTAATGAGGTCGACCAGTTGTCTATTTATTACTTTTTTTACTACGCATCAAGCTGCGCTGCTTGTCTTTGCTCCTGTGTGCTCGCGGACTCTCGCCTTTTCCACTTATTTTTATTTTTGATTTATTTTTGATTTATTTTGTCAATTTAAAAAAAAAATACGCATCGGGCTGTGCTGTTTGTGTTTGCTTGAGTGCATTCGCGTGCTCTCGCTTTCTCCACTTTACAATTTTTTGTTATTATTTATCTATTCTTGAGAGTTAATCTTATTTTTTATTTGTTTATTTAAATGAAGTCGACCAGTTGCCTGCCCTTCCTTCCATTATTCGTCACCGAGACAAAATGAACAAAGTTCTGAGGTCGACCTTGTAAAGATAAGGATTCAGGTCTGTCTGCTGTTTACCTTTGCTCCTGCGCGCACTGCCCTTCTCTCCACATTTATGTGTTTGTTTGTTTGTCTATCTAATCTTTTGGGTTTTTATTTCTAATGAGGTCGACCAGTTGTCTATTTATTATTTTTTTTACTACGCATCAAGCTGCGCTGCTTGTCTTTGCTCCTGTGTGCTCGCGCACTCTCGCCTTTTCCACTTATTTTTATTTTTGATTTATTTTTGATTTATTTTGTCAATTTTAAAAAACAATACGCATCGTGCTGTGCTGTTTTTGTTTGCTTGAGTGCATTCGCGCGCTCTCGCTTTGTCCACTTTACAATTTTTTTGTTATTATTTAACTATTCCTGAGAGTTTATCTTATTTTTTATTTGTTTATTTAAATGAAGTCGACCAGTTGCCTGCCCTTCCTTCCATTATCCGTCACCGAGACAAACTGAACAAAGTTCTGAGGTCGACCTTGTAAAGATAAGGATTCAGGTCTGTCTGCTGTTTACCTTTGCTCCTGCGCACACTGCCCTTCTCTCCACATTTATGTGTTTGTTTGTTTGTCTATCTAATCTTTTGGGTTTTTATTTCTAATGAGGTTGACCAGTTGTCTATTTATTATTTTTTTTACTACGCATCAAGCTGCGCTGCTTGCATTTGCTCCGGTGTGCTCGCGCACTCTCGCCTTTTCCACTTATTTTTATTTTTGATTTATTTTTGATTTATTTTGTCAATTTTAAAAAAGAATACGCATCGTGCTGTGTTGTTTGTGTTTGCTTGAGTGCATTCGCGCGCTCTCGCTTTCTCCACTTTACAATTTTTTTGTTATTATTTATCTATTCCTGAGAGTTTATCTTATTTTTTATTTGTTTATTTAAATGAAGTTGACCAGTTGCCTGCCCTTCCTTCCATTATCCGTCACCGAGACAAACTGAACAAAGTTCTGAGGTCGACCTTGTAAAGATAAGGATTCAGGTCTGTCTGCTGTTTACCTTTGCTCCTGCGCGCACTGCCCTTCTCTCCACATTTATGTGTTTGTTTGTTTGTCTATCTCATCTTTTGGGTTTTGATTTCTAATGAGGTCGACCAGTTGTCTATTTATTATTTTTTTTACTACGCATCAAGCTGCGCTGCTTGTCTTTGCTCCTGTGTGCTCGCGCACTCTCGCCTTTTCCACTTATTTTTATTTTTGATTTATTTTTGATTTATTTTGTCAATTTTAAAAAAAAATACGCATCGTACTGTGCTGTTTGTGTTTGCTTGAGTGCATTTGCGCGCTCTCGCTTTCTCCACTTTACAATTTTTTTGTTATTATTTATCTATTCCTGAGAGTTTATCTTATTTTTTATTTGTTTATTTAAATGAAGTCGACCAGTTGCCTGCCCTTCCTTCCATTATCCGTCACCGAGACAAACTGAACAAAGTTCTGAGGTTGACCTTGTAAAGATATGGATTCAGGTCTGTCTGCTGTTTACCTTTGCTCCTGCGCGCACTGTCCTTCTCTCCACATTTATGTGTTAGTTTGTTTGTCTATCTAATCTTTTGGGTTTTTATTTCTAATGAGGTCGACCAGTTGTCTATTTTTTTTTTACTACGCATCAAGCTGCGCTGCTTGTCTTTGCTCCTGTGTGCTCGCGCAGTCTCGCCTTTTCCACTTATTTTTATTTTTGATTTATTTTGTCAATTTAAAAAAAAATACGCATCGTGCTGTGCTGTTGTGTTTGCTTGAGTGCATTCGCGCGCTCTCGCTTTCTCCACTTTACAATTTTTTTGTTATTATTTATCTATTCCTGAGAGTTTATCTTATTTTTTATTTGTTAATTTAAATGAAGTCGACCAGTTGCCTGCCCTTCCTTCCATTATCCGTCACCGAGACAAACTGAACAAAGTTCTGAGGTCGACCTTGTAAAGATAAGGATTCAGGTCTGTCTGCTGTTTACCTTTGCTCCTGCGCACACTGCCCTTCTCTCCACATTTATGTGTTTGTTTGTTTGTCTATCTAATCTTTTGGGTTTTTATTTCTAATGAGGTCGACCAGTTGTCTATTTATTATTTTTTTTACTACGCATCAAGCTGCGCTGCTTGTCTTTGCTCCTGTGTGCTCGCGCACTCTCGCCTTTTCCACTTACTTTTATTTTTGATTTATTTTTGATTTATTTTGTCAATTTTAAAAAACAATACGCATCGTGCTGTGCTGTTTTTGTTTGCTTGAGTGCATTCGCGCGCTCTCGCTTTCTGCACTTTACAATTTTTTTGTTATTATTTATCTATTCCTGAGAGTTTATCTTATTTTTTATTTGTTTATTTAAATGAAGTCGACCAGTTTCCTGCCCTTCCTTCCATTATCCGTCACCGAGACAAACTGAACAAAGTTCTGAGGTCGACCTTGTAAAGATAAGGATTCAGGTCTGTCTGCTGTTTACCTTTGCTCCTGCGCGCACTGCCCTTCTCTCCACATTTATGTGTTTGTTTGTTTGTCTATCTAATCTTTTGGGTTTTTATTTCTAATGAGGTCGACCAGTTGACTATTTATTATTTTTTTTACTACGCATCAAGCTGCGCTGCTTCTCTTTGCTCCTGTGTGCTCGCGCACTCTCGCCTTTTCCACTTATTTTTATTTTTGATTTATTTTTGATTTATTTTGTCAATTTAAAAAAAAATACGCATCGTGCTGTGCTGTTGTGTTTGCTTGAGTGCATTCGCGCGCTCTCGCTTTCTCCACTTTACAATTTTTTTGTTATTATTTATCTATTCCTGAGAGTTTATCTTATTTTTTATTTGTTAATTTAAATGAAGTCGACCAGTTGCCTGCCCTTCCTTCCATTATCCGTCACCGAGACAAACTGAACAAAGTTCTGAGGTCGACCTTGTAAAGATAAGGATTCAGGTCTGTCTGCTGTTTACCTTTGCTCCTGCGCACACTGCCCTTCTCTCCACATTTATGTGTTTGTTTGTTTGTCTATCTAATCTTTTGGGTTTTTATTTCTAATGAGGTCGACCAGTTGTCTATTTATTATTTTTTTTACTACGCATCAAGCTGCGCTGCTTGTCTTTGCTCCTGTGTGCTCGCGCACTCTCGCCTTTTCCACTTATTTTTATTTTTGATTTATTTTTGATTTATTTTGTCAATTTTAAAAAACAATACGCATCGTGCTGTGCTGTTTTTGTTTGCTTGAGTGCATTCGCGCGCTCTCGCTTTCTGCACTTTACAATTTTTTTGTTATTATTTATCTATTCCTGAGAGTTTATCTTATTTTTTATTTGTTTATTTAAATGAAGTCGACCAGTTTCCTGCCCTTCCTTCCATTATCCGTCACCGAGACAAACTGAACAAAGTTCTGAGGTCGACCTTGTAAAGATAAGGATTCAGGTCTGTCTGCTGTTTACCTTTGCTCCTGCGCGCACTGCCCTTCTCTCCACATTTATGTGTTTGTTTGTTTGTCTATCTAATCTTTTGGGTTTTTATTTCTAATGAGGTCGACCAGTTGACTATTTATTATTTTTTTTACTACGCATCAAGCTGCGCTGCTTCTCTTTGCTCCTGTGTGCTCGCGCACTCTCGCCTTTTCCACTTATTTTTATTTTTGATTTATTTTTGATTTATTTTGTCAATTTTAAAAAAAAATACGCATCGTGCTGTGCTGTTTGTGTTTGCTTGAGTGCATTCGCGCGCTCTCGCTTTCTCCACTTTACAATTTTTTTCTTATTATTTATCTATTCCTGAGAGTTTATCTTATTTTTTATTTGTTTATTTAAATGAAGTCGTCCAGTTGCTTGCCCTTCCTTCCATTATCCGTCACCGAGACAAACTGAACAAAGTTCTGAGGTCGACCTTGTAAAGATAAGGATTCAGGTCTGTCTGCTGTTTACCTTTGCTCCTGCGCGCACTGCCCTTCTCTCCACATTTATGTGTTTGTTTGTTTGTCTATCTAATCTTTTGGGTTTTTATTTCTAATGAGGTCGACCAGTTGTCTATTTATTATTTTTTTTACTACGCATCAAGCTGCGCTGCTTGTCTTTGCTCCTGTGTGCTCGCGCACTCTCGCCTTTTCCACTTATTTTTATTTTTGATTTATTTTTGATTTATTTTTGTCAATTTTAAAAAAAAATGCGCATCGTGCTGTGCTGTTTGTGTTTGCTTGAGTGCATTCGCGCGCTCTCGCTTTCTCCACTTTACAATTTTTTTGTTATTATTCATCTATTCCTGAGAGTTTATCTTATTTTTTATTTGTTTATTTAAATGAAGTCGACCAGTTGCCTGCCCTTCCTCCCATTATCCGTCACCGAGACAAAATGAACAAAGTTCTGTGGTCGACCTTGTAAAGATAAGGATTTGGTCTGTCTGCTGTTTACCTTTGCTCCTGCACGCACTGCCCTTCTCTCCACATTCATGTGTTTGTTTGTTTGTCTATCTAATCTTTTGGGATTTTATTTCTAATGAGGTCGACCAGTTGTCTATTTATTATTTTTTTTACTACGCATCAAGCTGCGCTGCTTGTCTTTGCTCCTGTGTGCTCGCGCACTCTCGTCTTTTCCACTTATTTTCATTTTTGATTTATTTTTGATTTATTTTGTCAATTTAAAAAAAAATACGCATCGTGCTGTGCTGTTTGTGTTTCCTTGAGTGCATTCGCGCGCTCTCGCTTTGTCCACTTTACAATTTTTTTGTTATTATTTATCTATTCCTGAGAGTTTATCTTATTTTTTATTTGTTTATTTAAATGAAGTTGACCAGTTGCCTGCCCTTCCTTCCATTATCCGTCACCGAGACAAACTGAACAAAGTTCTGAGGTCGACCTTGTAAAGATAAGGATTCAGGTCTGTCTGCTGTTTACCTTTGCTCCTGCGCACACTGCCCTTCTCTCCACATTTATGTGTTTGTTTGTTTGTCTATCTAATCTTTTGGGTTTTTATTTCTAATGAGGTCGACCAGTTGTCTATTTATTATTTTTTTTACTACGCATCAAGCTGCGCTGCTTGCATTTGCTCCGGTGTGCTCGCGCACTCTCGCCTTTTCCACTTATTTTTATTTTTGATTTATTTTTGATTTATTTTGTCAATTTTAAAAAAGAATACGCATCGTGCTGTGCTGTTTGTGTTTGCTTGAGTGCATTCGCGCGCTCTCGCTTTCTCCACTTTACAATTTTTTTGTTATTATTTATCTATTCCTGAGAGTTTATCTTATTTTTTATTTGTTTATTTAAATGAAGTTGACCAGTTGCCTGCCCTTCCTTCCATTATCCGTCACCGAGACAAACTGAACAAAGTTCTGAGGTCGACCTTGTAAAGATAAGGATTCAGGTCTGTCTGCTGTTTACCTTTGCTCCTGCGCGCACTGCCCTTCTCTCCACATTTATGTGTTTGTTTGTTTGTCTATCTCATCTTTTGGGTTTTTATTTCTAATGAGGTCGACCAGTTGTCTATTTATTATTTTTTTTACTACGCATCAAGCTGCGCTGCTTGTCTTTGCTCCTGTGTGCTCGCGCACTCTCGCCTTTTCCACTTATTTTTATTTTTGATTTATTTTTGATTTATTTTGTCAATTTTAAAAAAAAATACGCATCGTACTGTGCTGTTTGTGTTTGCTTGAGTGCATTTGCGCGCTCTCGCTTTCTCCACTTTACAATTTTTTTGTTATTATTTATCTATTCCTGAGAGTTTATCTTATTTTTTATTTGTTTATTTAAATGAAGTCGACCAGTTGCCTGCCCTTCCTTCCATTATCCGTCACCGAGACAAACTGAACAAAGTTCTGAGGTCGACCTTGTAAAGATAAGGATTCAGGTCTGTCTGCTGTTTACCTTTGCTCCTGCGCGCACTGTCCTTCTCTCCACATTTATGTGTTAGTTTGTTTGTCTATCTAATCTTTTGGGTTTTTATTTCTAATGAGGTCGACCAGTTGTCTATTTTTTTTTTTTTACTACGCATCAAGCTGCGCTGCTTGTCTTTGCTCCTGTGTGCTCGCGCACTCTCGCCTTTTCCACTTATTTTTATTTTTGATTTATTTTTGATTTATTTTGTCAATTTAAAAAAAAATACGCATCGTGCTGTGCTGTTGTGTTTGCTTGAGTGCATTCGCGCGCTCTCGCTTTCTCCACTTTACAATTTTTTTGTTATTATTTATCTATTCCTGAGAGTTTATCTTATTTTTTATTTGTTAATTTAAATGAAGTCGACCAGTTGCCTGCCCTTCCTTCCATTATCCGTCACCGAGACAAACTGAACAAAGTTCTGAGGTCGACCTTGTAAAGATAAGGATTCAGGTCTGTCTGCTGTTTACCTTTGCTCCTGCGCACACTGCCCTTCTCTCCACATTTATGTGTTTGTTTGTTTGTCTATCTAATCTTTTGGGTTTTTATTTCTAATGAGGTCGACCAGTTGTCTATTTATTATTTTTTTTACTACGCATCAAGCTGCGCTGCTTGTCTTTGCTCCTGTGTGCTCGCGCACTCTCGCCTTTTCCACTTATTTTTATTTTTGATTTATTTTTTATTTATTTTGTCCATTTTAAAAAAAATACGCATCGTGCTGTGCTGTTTGTGTTTGCTTGAGTGCATTCGCGCGCTCTCGCTTTCTCCACTTTACAATTTTTTTGTTATTATTTATCTATTTCTGAGAGTTTATCTTGTTTTTTATTTGTTTATTTAAATGAAGTCGTCCAGTTGCCTGCCCTTCCTTCCATTATCCGTCACCGAGACAAACTGAACAAAGTTCTGAGTTCGACCTTGTAAAGATAAGGATTCAGGTCTGTCTGCTGTTTACCTTTGCTCCTGCGCGCACTGCCCTTCTCTCCACATTTATGTGTTTGTTTGTTTGTCTATCTAATCTTTTGGGTTTTTATTTCTAATGAGGTCGACCAGTTGTGTATTTATTATTTTTTTTACTACGCATCAAGCTGCGCTGTTTGTCTTTGCTCCTGTGTGCTCGCGAACTCTCGCCTTTTCCACTTATTTTTATTTTTGATTTATTTTTGTCAATTTAAAAAAAAAATACGCATCGTGCTGTGCTGTTTGTGTTTGGTTTAGTGCATTCGCGCGCTCTCGCTTTCTCCACTTTACAATTTTTTTGTTATTATTTATCTATTCCTGAGAGTTTATCTTATTTTTTATTTGTTTATTTAAATGAAGTCGACCAGTTGCCTGCCCTTCCTCCCATTATCCGTCACCGAGACAAAATGAACAAAGTTCTGTGGTCGACCTTGTAAAGATAAGGATTTGGTCTGTCTGCTGTTTACCTTTGCTCCTGCACGCACTGCCCTTCTCTCCACATTCATGTATTTGTTTGTTTGTCTATCTAATCTTTTGGGTTTTTATTTCTAATGAGGTCGACCAGTTGTCTATTTATTATTTTTTTTACTACGCATCAAGCTGCGCTGCTTGTCTTTGCTCCTGTGTGCTCGCGCACTCTCGACTTTTCCACTTATTTTCATTTTTGATTTATTTTTGATTTATTTTGTCAATTTGAAAAAAAATACGCATCGTGCTGTGCTGTTTGTGTTTCCTTGAGTGCATTCGCGCGCTCTCGCTTTGTCCACTTTACAATTTTTTTGTTATTATTTATCTATTCCTGAGAGTTTATCTTATTTTTTTTTGTTTATTTAAATGAAGTCGACCAGTTGCCTGCCCTTCCTTCCATTATCCGTCACCGAGACAAACTGAACAATGTTCTGAGGTCGACCTTGTAAAGATAAGGATTCAGGTCTGTCTGCTGTTTACCTTTGCTCCTGCGCGCACTGCCCTCTCTCCACATTTATGTGTTTGTTTGTTTGTCTATCTAATCTTTTGGGTTTTTATTTCTAATGAGGTCGACCAGTTGTCTATTTATTATTTTTTTTACTACGCATCAAGCTGCGCTGCTTGTCTTTGCTCCTGTGTGCCCGCGCACTCTCGCCTTTTCCACTTATTTTTATTTTAGATTTATTTTTGATTTATTTTGTCAATTTAAAAAAAATACGCATCGTGTTGTGAGGTTTGTGTTTGCTTGAGTGTATTCGCGCGCTCTCGCTTTCTCCACTTTACAATTTTTTTGTTAGTATTTATCTATTCCTGAGAGTTTATCTAATTTTTTATTTGTTTATTTAAATGAAGTCGAACAGTTCCCTTCCCTTCCTTCCATTATCCGTCACCGAGACGAACTGAACAAAGTTCTGAGGTCGACCTTGTAAAGATAAGGATTCAGGTCTGTCTGCTGTTTACCTTTGCTCCTGCGCGCACTGCCCTTCTCTGCACATTTATGTGTTTGTTTGTTTGTCTATCTAATCTTTTGGGTTTTTATTTCTAATGAGGTCGACCAGTTGTCTATTTATTATTTTTTTTTACTACGCATCAAGCTGCGCTGCTTGTCTTTGCTCCTGTGTGCTCGCGCACTCTCGCCTTTTCCACTTATTTTTATTTTTGATTTATTTTTGATTTATTTTGTCAATTTAAAAAAAATACGCATCTTGCTGTGCTGTTTGTGTTTGCTTGAGTGCATTCGCGCGCTCTCGCTTTCTCCACTTTACAATTTTTTTGTTATTATTTATCTATTCCTGAGAGTTTATCTTATTTTTTTTTGTTTATTTAAATGAAGTCGACCAGTTGCCTGCCCTTCCTTCCATTATCCGTCACCGAGACAAACTGAACAAAGTTCTGAGGTCGACCTTGTAAAGATAAGGATTCAGGTCTGTCTGCTGTTTACCTTTGCTCCTGCGCGCACTGCCCTTCTCTCCACATTTATGTGTTTGTTTGTTTGTCTATCTAATCTTTTGGGTTTTTATTTCTAATGAGGTCGACCAGTTGTGTATTTATTATTTTTTTTTACTACGCATCAAGCTGCGCTGTTTGTCTTTGCTCCTGTGTGCTCGCGCACTCTCGCCTTTTCCACTTATTTTTATTTTTGATTTATTTTTGTCAATTTAAAAAAAAATACGCATCGTGCTGTGCTGTTTGTGTTTGGTTTAGTGCATTCGCGCGCTCTCGCTTTCTCCACTTTACAATTTTTTTGTTATTATTTATCTATTCCTGAGAGTTTATCTTATTTTTTATTTGTTTATTTAAATGAAGTCGACCAGTTGCCTGCCCTTCCTCCCATTATCCGTCACCGAGACAAAATGAACAAAGTTCTGTGGTCGACCTTGTAAAGATAAGGATTTGGTCTGTCTGCTGTTTACCTTTGCTCCTGCACGCACTGCCCTTCTCTCCACATTCATGTGTTTGTTTGTTTGTCTATCTAATCTTTTGGGTTTTTATTTCTAATGAGGTCGACCAGTTGTCTATTTATTATTTTTTTTACTACGCATCAAGCTGCGCTGCTTGTCTTTGCTCCTGTGTGCTCGCGCACTCTCGACTTTTCCACTTATTTTCATTTTTGATTTATTTTTGATTTATTTTGTCAATTTGAAAAAAAATACGCATCGTGCTGTGCTGTTTGTGTTTCCTTGAGTGCATTCGCGCGCTCTCGCTTTGTCCACTTTACAATTTTTTTGTTATTATTTATCTATTCCTGAGAGTTTATCTTATTTTTTTTTGTTTATTTAAATGAAGTCGACCAGTTGCCTGCCCTTCCTTCCATTATCCGTCACCGAGACAAACTGAACAATGTTCTGAGGTCGACCTTGTAAAGATAAGGATTCAGGTCTGTCTGCTGTTTACCTTTGCTCCTGCGCGCACTGCCCTTCTCTCCACATTTATGTGTTTGTTTGTTTGTCTATCTAATCTTTTGGGTTTTTATTTCTAATGAGGTCCACCAGTTGTCTATTTATTATTTTTTTTACTACGCATCAAGCTGCGCTGCTTGTCTTTGCTCCTGTGTGCCCGCGCACTCTCGCCTTTTCCACTTATTTTTATTTTAGATTTATTTTTGATTTATTTTGTCAATTTAAAAAAAATACGCATCGTGTTGTGAGGTGTGTGTTTGCTTGAGTGTATTCGCGCGCTCTCGCTTTCTCCACTTTACAATTTTTTTGTTAGTATTTATCTATTCCTGAGAGTTTATCTAATTTTTATTTGTTTATTTAAATGAAGTCGACCAGTTCCCTTCCCTTCCTTCCATTATCCGTCACCGAGACGAACTGAACAAAGTTCTGAGGTCGACCTTGTAAAGATAAGGATTCAGGTCTGTCTGCTGTTTACCTTTGCTCCTGCGCGCACTGCCCTTCTCTGCACATTTATGTGTTTGTTTGTTTGTCTATCTAATCTTTTGGGTTTTTATTTCTAATGAGGTCGACCAGTTGTCTATTTATTATTTTTTTTACTACGCATCAAGCTGCGCTGCTTGTCTTTGCTCCTGTGTGCTCGCGCACTCTCGCCTTTTCCACTTATTTTTATTTTTGATTTATTTTTGATTTATTTTGTCAATTTAAAAAAAATACGCATCTTGCTGTGCTGTTTGTGTTTGCTTGAGTGCATTCGCGCGCTCTCGCTTTCTCCACTTTACAATTTTTTTGTTATTATTTATCTATTCCTGAGAGTTTATCTTATTTTTTTTTTGTTTATTTAAATGAAGTCGACCAGTTGCCTGCCCTTCCTTCCATTATCCGTCACCGAGACAAACTGAACAAAGTTCTGAGGTCGACCTTGTAAAGATAAGGATTCAGGTCTGTCTGCTGTTTACCTTTGCTCCTGCGCGCACTGCCCTTCTCTCCACATTTATGTGTTTGTTTGTTTGTCTATCTAATCTTTTGGGTTTTTATTTCTAATGAGTTCGACCAGTTGTCTATTTATTATTTTTTTTACTACGCATCAAGATGCGCTGCTTGTATTTGCTCCTGTGTGCTCGCGCACTCTCGCCTTTTCCACTTATTTTTATTTTTGATTTATTTTTGATTTATTTTGTCAATTTAAAAAAAAATACGCATCGTGCTGTGCTGTTTGTGTTTGCTTGAGTGCATTCGCGCGCTCTCGCTTTCTCCACTTTACAATTTTTTGTTATTATTTATCTATTCCTGAGAGTTTATCTTATATTTTATTTGTTTATTTCAATGAAGTCGACCAGTTGCCTGCCCTTCCTTCCATTATCCGTCACCGAGACAAACTGAACAAAGTTCTGAGGTCGACCTTGTAAAGATAAGGATTCAGGTCTGTCTGCTGTTTACCTTTGCTCCTGCGCGCACTGCCCTTCTGTCCACATTTATGTGTTTGTTTGTTTGTCTATCTAATCTTTTGGGTTTTTATTTCTAATGAGGTCGACCAGTTGTCTATTTTTTTTTTTTACTACGCATCAAGCTGCGCTGCTTGTCTTTGCTCCTGTGTGCTCGCGAACTCTCGCCTTTTCCACTTATTTTTATTTTTGATTTATTTTTGATTTATTTTGTCAATTTAAAAAAAATACGCATCGTGCTGTGTTGTTGTGTTTGCTTGAGTGCATTCGCGCGCTCTCGCTTTCTCCACTTTACAATTTTTTTGTTATTATTTATCTATTCCTGAGAGTTTATCTTATTTTTTATTTGTTTATTTAAATGAAGTCGACCAGTTGCCTGCCCTTCCTTCCATTATCCGTCACCGAGACAAACTGAACAAAGTTCTGAGGTTGACCTTGTAAAGATAAGGATTCAGGTCTGTCTGCTGTTTACCTTTGCTCCTGCGCACACTGCCCTTCTCTCCACATTTATGTGTTTGTTTGTTTGTCTATCTAATCTTTTGGGTTTTATTTCTAATGAGGTCGACCAGTTGTCTATTTATTATTTTTTTTACTACGCATCAAGCTGCGCTGCTTGTCTTTGCTCCTGTGTGCTCGCGTACTCTCGCCTTTTCCACTTATTTTTATTTTTGATTTGTTTTTGATTTATTTTGTCAATTTTAAAAAAAAATACGCATCGTGCTGTGCTGTTTGTGTTTGCTTGAGTGCATTCGCGCGCTCTCGCTTTCTCCACTTTACAATTTTTTTGTTATTATTTATCTATTTCTGAGAGTTTATCTTATTTTTTATTTGTTTATTTAAATGAAGTCGTCCAGTTGCCTGCCCTTCCTTCCATTATCCGTCACCGAGACAAACTGAACAAAGTTCTGAGGTCGACCTTGTCAAGATAAGGATTCAGGTCTGTCTGCTGTTTACCTTTGCTCCTGCACGCACTGCCCTTCTCTCCACATTCATGTGTTTGTTTGTTGGTCTATCTAATCTTTTGGGTTTTTATTTCTAATGAGGTCGACCAGTTGTCTATTTATTATTTTTTTTAATACGCATCAAGCTGCGCTGCTTGTCTTTGCTCCTGTGTGCTCGCGCACTCTCGACTTTTCCACTTATTTTCATTTTTGATTTATTTTTGATTTATTTTGTCAATTTAAAAAAAATACGCATCGTGCTGTGCTGTTTGTGTTTGCTTGAGTGCATTCGCGTGCTCTCGCATTCTCCACTTTACAATTTTTTTGTTATTATTTATCTATTCCTGAGAGTTTATCTTATTTTTTTTTGTTTATTTAAATGAAGTCGACCAGTTGCCTGCCCTTCCTTCCATTATCCGTCACCGAGACAAACTGAACAAAGTTCTGAGGTCGACCTTGTAAAGATAAGGATTCAGGTCTGTCTGCTGTTTACATTTGCTCCTGCGCGCACTGCCCTTCTCTCCACATTTATGTGTTTGTTTGTTTGTCTATCTCATCTTTTGGGTTTTTATTTCTAATGAGGTCGACCAATTGTCTATTTATTATTTTTTTTACTACGCATCAAGCTGCGCTGCTTGTCTTTGCTCCTTTGTGCTCGAGCACTCTCGCCTTTTCCACTTATTTTTATTTTTGATTTATTTTTGATTTATTTTGTCAATTTAAAAAAAAATACGCATCGTGCTGTGCTGTTTGTGTTTGCTTGAGTGCATTCGCGCGCTCTCGCTTTCTCCACTTTAAAATTTTTTTGTTATTATTTATCTATTCCTGAGAGTTTATCTTATTTTTTATTTGTTTATTTAAATGAAGTCGACCAGTTGCCTGCCCTTCCTTCCATTATCCGTCACCGAGACAATCTGAACAAAGTTCTGAGGTCGACCTTGTAAAGATAAGGATTCAGGTCTGTCTGCTGTTTACCTTTGCTCCTGCGCGCACTGTCCATCTCTCCACATTATGTGTTTGTTTGTTTGTCTATCTAATCTTTTGGGTTTTTATTTCTAATGAGGTCGACCAGTTGTCTATTTATTATTTTTTTTACTACGCATCAAGCTGCGCTGCTTGTCTTTGCTCCTGTGTGCTCGCGCACTCTCGCCTTTTCCACTTATTTTTATTTTTGATTTATTTTTGATTTATTTTGTCAATTTAAAAAAAAATACGCATCGTGCTGTGCTGTTTGTGTTTGCTTGAGTGCATTCGCGCGCTCTCGCTTTCTCCACTTTACAATTTTTTTGTTATTATTTATCTATTCCTGAGAGTTTTTCTTATATTTTATTTGTTTATTTAAATGAAGTCGACCAGTTGCCTGCCCTTCCTTCCATTATCCGTCACCGAGACAAACTGAACAAAGTTCTGAGGTCGACCTTGTAAAGATAAGGATTCAGGTCTGTCTGCTGTTTACCTTTGCTCCTGCGCGCACTGCCCTTCTCTCCACATTTATGTGTTTGTTTGTTTGTCTATCTAATCTTTTGGGTTTTTATTTCTAATGAGGTCGACCAGTTGTCTATTTATTATTTTCTTTACTACGCATCAAGCTGCGCTGCTTGTCTTTGCTCCTGTGTGCTCGCGCACTCTCGCCTTTTCCACTTATTTTTATTTTTGATTTATTTTGTCATTTTAAAAAAAAATACGCATCGTGCTGTGCTGTTTGTGTTTGCTTGAGTGCATTCGCGCGCTCTCGCTTTCTCCACTTTACAATTTTTTTGTTATTATTAATCTATTCCTGAGAGTTTATCTTATTTTTTATTTGTTTATTTAAATGAAGTTGACCAGTTGCCTACCCTTCCTTCCATTATCCGTCACCGAGACAAACTGAACAAAGTTCTGAGGTCGACCTTGTAAAGATAAGGATTCAGGTCTGTCTGCTGTTTACCTTTGCTCCTGCGCGCACTGCCCTTCTGTCCACATTTATGTGTTTGTTTGTTTGTCTATCTAATCTTTTGGGTTTTTATTTCTAATGAGGTCGACCAGTTGTCTATTTATTATTTTTTTTACTACGCATCAAGCTGCGCTGCTTGTCTTTGCTCCTGTGTGCTCGCGCACTCTCGCCTTTTCCACTTATTTTTATTTTTGATTTATTTTTGATTTATTTTGTCAATTTTAAAAAAAAATACGCATCGTGCTGTGCTGTTTGTGTTTGCTTGAGTGCATTTGCGCGCTCTCGCTTTCTCTACTTTACAATTTTTTTGTTATTATTTATCTATTCCTGAGAGTTTATGTTATTTTTTATTTGTTTATTTAAATGAAGTCGACCAGTTGCCTGCCCTTCCTTCCATTATCCGTCACCGAGACAAACTGAACAAAGTTCTGAGGTCGACCTTGTAAAGATAAGGATTCAGGTCTGTCTGCTGTTTACCTTTGCTCCTGCGCGCACTGTCCTTCTCTCCGCATTTATGTGTTAGTTTGCTTGTCTATCTAATCTTTTGGGTTTTTATTTCTAATGAGGTCCACCAGTTGTCTATTTTTTTTTTTTACTACGCATCAAGCTGCGCTGCTTGTCTTTGCTCCTGTGTGCTCGCGAACTCTCGCCTTTTCCACTTATTTTTATTTTTGATTTATTTTTGATTTATTTTGTCAATTTAAAAAAAAATACGCATCGTGCTGTGTTGTTGTGTTTGCTTGAGTGCATTCGCGCGCTCTCGCTTTCTCCACTTTACAATTTTTTTGTTATTATTTATCTATTCCTGAGAGTTTATCTTATTTTTTATTTGTTTATTTAAATGAAGTCGACCAGTTGCCTACCCTTCCTTCCATTATCCGTCACCGAGACAAACTGAACAAAGTTCTGAGGTTGACCTTGTAAAGATAAGGATTCAGGTCTGTCTGCTGTTTACCTTTGCTCCTGCGCACACTGCCCTTCTCTCCACATTTATGTGTTTGTTTGTTTGTCTATCTAATCTTTTGGGTTTTTATTTCTAATGAGGTCGACCAGTTGTCTATTTATTATTTTTTTTACTACGCATCAAGCTGCGCTGCTTGTCTTTGCTCCTGTGTGCTCGCGTACTCTCGCCTTTTCCACTTATTTTTATTTTTGATTTGTTTTTGATTTATTTTGTCAATTTTAAAAAAAAATACGCATCCTGCTGTGCTGTTTGTGTTTGCTTGAGTGCATTCGCGCGCTCTCGCTTTCTCCACTTTACAATTTTTTTGTTATTATTTATCTATTTCTGAGAGTTTATCTTATTTTTTATTTGTTTATTTAAATGAAGTCGTCCAGTTGCCTGCCCTTCCTTCCATTATCCGTCACCGAGACAAACTGAACAAAGTTCTGAGGTCGACCTTGTCAAGATAAGGATTCAGGTCTGTCTGCTGTTTACCTTTGCTCCTGCACGCACTGCCCTTCTCTCCACATTCATGTGTTTGTTTGTTGGTCTATCTAATCTTTTGGGTTTTTATTTCTAATGAGGTCGACCAGTTGTCTATTTATTATTTTTTTTAATACGCATCAAGCTGCGCTGCTTGTCTTTGCTCCTGTGTGCTCGCGCACTCTCGACTTTTCCACTTATTTTCATTTTTGATTTATTTTTGATTTATTTTGTCAATTTAAAAAAAATACGCATCGTGCTGTGCTGTTTGTGTTTGCTTGAGTGCATTCGCGTGCTCTCGCTTTCTCCACTTTACAATTTTTTTGTTATTATTTATCTATTCCTGAGAGTTTATCTTATTTTTTTTTGTTTATTTAAATGAAGTCGACCAGTTGCCTGCCCTTCCTTCCATTATCCGTCACCGAGACAAACTGAACAAAGTTCTGAGGTCGACCTTGTAAAGATAAGGATTCAGGTCTGTCTGCTGTTTACATTTGCTCCTGCGCGCACTGCCCTTCTCTCCACATTTATGTGTTTGTTTGTTTGTCTATCTCATCTTTTGGGTTTTTATTTCTAATGAGGTCGACCAATTGTCTATTTATTATTTTTTTTACTACGCATCAAGCTGCGCTGCTTGTCTTTGCTCCTTTGTGCTCGAGCACTCTCGCCTTTTCCACTTATTTTTATTTTTGATTTATTTTTGATTTATTTTGTCAATTTAAAAAAAAATACGCATCGTGCTGTGCTGTTTGTGTTTGCTTGAGTGCATTCGCGCGCTCTCGCTTTCTCCACTTTAAAATTTTTTTGTTATTATTTATCTATTCCTGAGAGTTTATCTTATTTTTTATTTGTTTATTTAAATGAAGTCGACCAGTTGCCTGCCCTTCCTTCCATTATCCGTCACCGAGACAATCTGAACAAAGTTCTGAGGTCGACCTTGTAAAGATAAGGATTCAGGTCTGTCTGCTGTTTACCTTTGCTCCTGCGCGCACTGTCCATCTCTCCACATTATGTGTTTGTTTGTTTGTCTATCTAATCTTTTGGGTTTTTATTTCTAATGAGGTCGACCAGTTGTCTATTTATTATTTTTTTTACTACGCATCAAGCTGCGCTGCTTGTCTTTGCTCCTGTGTGCTCGCGCACTCTCGCCTTTTCCACTTATTTTTATTTTTGATTTATTTTTGATTTATTTTGTCAATTTAAAAAAAAATACGCATCGTGCTGTGCTGTTTGTGTTTGCTTGAGTGCATTCGCGCGCTCTCGCTTTCTCCACTTTACAATTTTTTTGTTATTATTTATCTATTCCTGAGAGTTTTTCTTATATTTTATTTGTTTATTTAAATGAAGTCGACCAGTTGCCTGCCCTTCCTTCCATTATCCGTCACCGAGACAAACTGAACAAAGTTCTGAGGTCGACCTTGTAAAGATAAGGATTCAGGTCTGTCTGCTGTTTACCTTTGCTCCTGCGCGCACTGCCCTTCTCTCCACATTTATGTGTTTGTTTGTTTGTCTATCTAATCTTTTGGGTTTTTATTTCTAATGAGGTCGACCAGTTGTCTATTTATTATTTTCTTTACTACGCATCAAGCTGCGCTGCTTGTCTTTGCTCCTGTGTGCTCGCGCACTCTCGCCTTTTCCACTTATTTTTATTTTTGATTTATTTTTGATTTATTTTGTCAATTTAAAAAAAAATACGCATCGTGCTGTGCTGTTTGTGTTTGCTTGAGTGCATTCGCGCGCTCTCGCTTTCTCCACTTTACAATTTTTTTGTTATTATTTATCTATTCCTGAGAGTTTATCTTATTTTTTATTTGTTTATTTAAATGAAGTCGACCAGTTGCCTGCCCTTCCTTCCATTATCCGTCACCGAGACAAACTGAACAAAGTTCTGAGGTCGACCTTGTAAAGATAAGGATTCAGGTCTGTCTGCTGTTTACCTTTGCTCCTGCGCGCACTGCCCTTCTCTCCACATTTATGTGTTTGTTTGTTTGTCTATCTAATCTTTTGGGTTTTTATTTCTAATGAGGTCGACCAGTTGTCTATTTATTATTTTTTTACTACGCATCAAGCTGCGCTGCTTGTCTTTGCTCCTGTGTGCTCGCGCACTCTCGCCTTTTCCACTTATTTTTATTTTTGATTTATTTTTGATTTATTTTGTCAATTTTAAAAAAAAATACGCATCGTGCTGTGCTGTTTGTGTTTGCTTGAGTGCATTCGCGCGCTCTCGCTTTCTCCACTTTACAATTTTTTTGTTATTATTTATCTATTCTGAGAGTTTATCTTGTTTTTTATTTGTTTATTTAAATGAAGTCGACCAGTTGCCTGCCCTTCCTTCCATTATCCGTCACCGAGACAAACTGAACAAAGTTCTGAGGTCGACCTTGTAAAGATAAGGATTCAGGTCTGTCTGCTGTTTACCTTTGCTCCTGCGCGCACTGCCCTTCTCTCCACATTTATGTGTTTGTTTGTTTGTCTATCTAATCTTTTGGGTTTTTATTTCTAATGAGGTCGACCAGTTGTCTATTTATTATTTTTTTTTACTACGCATCAAGCTGCGCTGCTTGTCTTTGCTCCTGTGTGCTCGCGCACTCTCGCCTTTTCCACTTATTTTTATTTTTGATTTATTTTTGTCAATTTAAAAAAAAAATACGCATCGTGCTGTGCTGTTTGTGTTTGGTTTAGTGCATTCGCGCGCTCTCGCTTTCTCCACTTTACAATTTTTTTGTTATTATTTATCTATTCCTGAGAGTTTATCTTATTTTTTATTTGTTTATTTAAATGAAGTCGACCAGTTGCCTGCCCTTCCTCCCATTATCCGTCACCGAGACAAAATGAACAAAGTTCTGTGGTCGACCTTGTAAAGATAAGGATTTGGTCTGTCTGCTGTTTACCTTTGCTCCTGCACGCACTGCCCTTCTCTCCACATTCATGTGTTTGTTTGTTTGTCTATCTAATCTTTTGGGTTTTTATTTCTAATGAGGTCGACCAGTTGTCTATTTATTATTTTTTTTACTTCGCATCAAGCTGCGCTGCTTGTCTTTGCTCCTGTGTGCTCGCGCACTCTCGACTTTTCCACTTATTTTCATTTTTGATTTATTTTTGATTTATTTTGTCAATTTAAAAAAAATACGCATCGTGCTGTGCTGTTTGTGTTTCCTTGAGTGCATTCGCGCGCTCTCGCTTTCTCCACTCTACAATTTTTTTGTTATTATTTATCTATTCCTGAGAGTTTATCTTATTTTTTTTTGTTTATTTAAATGAAGTCGACCAGTTGCCTGCCCTTCCTTCCATTATCCGTCACCGAGACAAACTGAACAATGTTCTGAGGTCGACCTTGTAAAGATAAGGATTCAGGTCTGTCTGCTGTTTACCTTTGCTCCTGCGCGCACTGCCCTCTCTCCACATTTATGTGTTTGTTTGTTTGTCTATCTAATCTTTTGGGTTTTTATTTCTAATGAGGTCGACCAGTTGTCTATTTATTATTTTTTTTACTACGCATCAAGCTGCGCTGCTTGTCTTTGCTCCTGTGTGCCCGCGCACTCTCGCCTTTTCCACTTATTTTTATTTTAGATTTATTTTTGATTTATTTTGTCAATTTAAAAAAAATACGCATCGTGTTGTGGTTTGTGTTTGCTTGAGTGTATTCGCGCGCTCTCGCTTTCTCCACTTTACAATTTTTTTGTTAGTATTTATCTATTCCTGAGAGTTTATCTAATTTTTTATTTGTTTATTTAAATGAAGTCGAACAGTTCCCTTCCCTTCCTTCCATTATCCGTCACCGAGACGAACTGAACAAAGTTCTGAGGTCGACCTTGTAAAGATAAGGATTCAGGTCTGTCTGCTGTTTACCTTTGCTCCTGCGCGCACTGCCCTTCTCTGCACATTTATGTGTTTGTTTGTTTGTCTATCTAATCTTTTGGGTTTTTATTTCTAATGAGGTCGACCAGTTGTCTATTTATTATTTTTTTTACTACGCATCAAGCTGCGCTGCTTGTCTTTGCTCCTGTGTGCTCGCGCACTCTCGCCTTTTCCACTTATTTTTATTTTTGATTTATTTTTGATTTATTTTGTCAATTTAAAAAAAAATACGCATCGTGCTGTGCTGTTTGTGTTTGCTTGAGTGCATTCGCGCGCTCTCGCTTTCTCCACTTTACAATTTTTTTGTTATTATTTATCTATTCCTGAGAGTTTATCTTATTTTTTTATTTGTTTATTTAAATGAAGTCGACCAGTTGCCTGCCCTTCCTTCCATTATCCGTCACCGAGACAAACTGAACAAAGTTCTGAGGTCGACCTTGTAAAGATAAGGATTCAGGTCTGTCTGCTGTTTACCTTTGCTCCTGCGCGCACTGCCCTTCTCTCCACATTTATGTGTTTGTTTGTTTGTCTATCTAATCTTTTGGGTTTTTATTTCTAATGAGGTCGACCAGTTGTGTATTTATTATTTTTTTTTACTACGCATCAAGCTGCGCTGTTTGTCTTTGCTCCTGTGTGCTCGCGCACTCTCGCCTTTTCCACTTATTTTTATTTTTGATTAATTTTTGTCAATTTAAAAAAAATACGCATCGTGCTGTGCTGTTTGTGTTTGGTTTAGTGCATTCGCGCGCTCTCGCTTTCTCCACTTTACAATTTTTTTGTTATTATTTATCTATTCCTGAGAGTTTATCTTATTTTTTATTTGTTTATTTAAATGAAGTCGACCAGTTGCCTGCCCTTCCTCCCATTATCCGTCACCGAGACAAAATGAACAAAGTTCTGTGGTCGACCTTGTAAAGATAAGGATTGGTCTGTCTGCTGTTTACCTTTGCTCCTGCACGCACTGCCCTTCTCTCCACATTCATGTGTTTGTTTGTTTGTCTATCTAATCTTTTGGGTTTTTATTTCTAATGAGGTCGACCAGTTGTCTATTTATTATTTTTTTTACTACGCATCAAGCTGCGCTGCTTGTCTTTGCTCCTGTGTGCTCGCGCACTCTCGACTTTTCCACTTATTTTTCATTTTTGATTTATTTTTGATTTATTTTGTCAATTTGAAAAAAAATACGCATCGTGCTGTGCTGTTTGTGTTTCCTTGAGTGCATTCGCGCGCTCTCGCTTTGTCCACTTTACAATTTTTTTGTTATTATTTATCTATTCCTGAGAGTTTATCTTATTTTTTTTTGTTTATTTAAATGAAGTCGACCAGTTGCCTGCCCTTCCTTCCATTATCCGTCACCGAGACAAACTGAACAATGTTCTGAGGTCGACCTTGTAAAGATAAGGATTCAGGTCTGTCTGCTGTTTACCTTTGCTCCTGCGCGCACTGCCCTTCTCTCCACATTTATGTGTTTGTTTGTTTGTCTATCTAATCTTTTGGGTTTTTATTTCTAATGAGGTCGACCAGTTGTCTATTTATTATTTTTTTTACTACGCATCAAGCTGCGCTGCTTGTCTTTGCTCCTGTGTGCCCGCGCACTCTCGCCTTTTCCACTTATTTTTATTTTTGATTTATTTTGTCAATTTTTTAAAAAAAATACGCATCGTGTTGTGAGGTGTGTGTTTGCTTGAGTGTATTCGCGCGCTCTCGCTTTCTCCACTTTACAATTTTTTTGTTAGTATTTATCTATTCCTGAGAGTTTATCTAATTTTTATTTGTTTATTTAAATGAAGTCGACCAGTTCCCTTCCCTTCCTTCCATTATCCGTCACCGAGACGAACTGAACAAAGTTCTGAGGTCGACCTTGTAAAGATAAGGATTCAGGTCTGTCTGCTGTTTACCTTTGCTCCTGCGCGCACTGCCCTTCTCTGCACATTTATGTGTTTGTTTGTTTGTCTATCTAATCTTTTGGGTTTTTATTTCTAATGAGGTCGACCAGTTGTCTATTTATTATTTTTTTTACTACGCATCAAGCTGCGCTGCTTGTCTTTGCTCCTGTGTGCTCGCGCACTCTCGCCTTTTCCACTTATTTTTATTTTTGATTTATTTTTGATTTATTTTGTCAATTTAAAAAAAATACGCATCTTGCTGTGCTGTTTGTGTTTGCTTGAGTGTATTCGCGCGCTCTCGCTTTCTCCACTTTACAATTTTTTTTGTTATTATTTATCTATTCCTGAGAGTTTATCTTATTTTTTTTGTTTATTTAAATGAAGTCGACCAGTTGCCTGCCCTTCCTTCCATTATCCGTCACCGAGACAAACTGAACAAAGTTCTGAGGTCGACCTTGTAAAGATAAGGATTCAGGTCTGTCTGCTGTTTACCTTTGCTCCTGCGCGCACTGCCCTTCTCTCCACATTTATGTGCTTGTTTGTTTGTCTATCTAATCTTTTGTTTTTATTTCTAATG
>NW_025957582.1:0-83757 GCF_023159225.1 Perognathus longimembris pacificus
TCTCCACTTTACAATTTTTTTGTTATTATTTATCTATTCCTGAGAGTTTATCTTATTTTTTATTTGTTTATTTAAATGAAGTCGACCAGTGGCCTGCCCTTCCTTCCATTATCCGTCACCGAGACAAACTGAACAAAGTTCTGAGGTCGACCTTGTAAAGATAAGGGTTCAGGTCTGTCTGCTGTTTACCTTTGCTCCTGCACGCACTGCCCTTCTCTCCACATTTATGTGTTTGTTTGTTTGTCTATCTAATCTTTTGGGTTTTTATTTCTAATGAGGTCGACCAGTTGTCTATTTATTATTTTTTTTTACTACGCATCAACCTGCGCTGCTTGTCTTTGCTCCTGTGTGCTCGCGCACTCTCGCCTTTTCCACTTATTATTATTTTTGTTTTATTTTTGATTTATTTTGTCAATTTAAAAAATAATACGAATCATGCTGTGCTGTTTGTGTTTGCTTGAGTGCATTCGCGCGCTCTTGCTTTCTCCACATTACAATTTTTTTGTTATTATTTATCTATTCCTGAGAGTTTATCTTATTATTTTTTGTTTATTTAAATGAAGTCGACCACTTGCCTGCCCTTCCTTCCATTATCCGTCACCGAGACAAACTGAACAAAGTTCTGAGGTCGACCTTGTAAAGATAAGGATTCAGGTCTGTCTGCTGGTTACCTTTGCTCCTGCGCGCACTGCCCTTCTCTCCACATTTATGTGTTTGTTTGTTTGTCTATCTAATCTTTTGGGTTTTTATTTCTAATGAGGTCGACCAGTTGTCTATTTATTATTTTTTTTACTACGCATCAAGCTGCGCTGCTTGTCTTTGCTCCTGTGTGCTCGCGCACTCTCGCCTTTTCCACTTATTTTTATTTTTGATTTATTTTTGATTTATTTTGTCAATTTAAAAAAAAATACGCATCGTGCTGTGCTGTTTGTGTTTGCTTGAGTGCATTCGCGCTCTCTCGCTTTCTCCACTTTACAATGTTTTTGTTATTATTTATCTATTCCTGAGAGTTTATCTTATTTTTTATTTGTTTATTTAAATGAAGTCGACCAGTTGCCTGCCCTTCCTTCTATTATCCGTCACCGAGACAAACTGAACAAATTTCTGAGGTCGACCTTGTAAAGATAAGGATTCAGGTCTGTCTGCTGTTTACCTTTGCTCCTGCGCGCACTGCCTTCTCTCCACATTTATGTGTTTGTTTGTTTGTCTATCTAATCTTTTGGGTTTTTATTTCTAATGAGGTCGACCAGTTGTCTATTTATTATTTTTTTTACTACGCATCAAGCTGCGCTGCTTGTCTTTGCTCCTGTGTGATCGCGCACTCTCGCCTTTTCCACTGATTTTTATTTTGATTTATTTTTTCAATTTAAAAAAAATACGCATCGTGCTGTGTTGTTTGTGTTTGCTTGAGTGCATTCGCGCGCTCTCCATTTCTCCACTTTACAATTTTTTTGTTATTATTTATCTATTCCTGAGAGTTTATCTTATTTTTTATTTGTTTATTTAAATGAAGTCGACCAGTTGCCTTCCCTTCCTTCCATTATCCGTCACCGAGACAAAGTGAACAAAGTTCTGAGTTCGACCTTGTAAAGATAAGTATTCAGGTCTGTCTGCTGTTTACCTTTGCTCCTGCGCGCACTGCCCTTCTCTCCACATTATGTGTTTGTTTGTTTGTCTATCTAATCTTTTGGGTTTTTATTTCTAATGAGGTCGACCAGTTGTGTATTTATTATTTTTTTTACTACGCATCAAGCTGCGCTGCTTGTCTTTGCTCCTGTGTGCTCGCACACTCTCGCCTTTTCCACTTATTTTTATCTTTGATTTATTTTTGATATATTTTGTCAATTTAAAAAAAATACGCATCGTGCTGTGCTGTTTGTGTTTGCTTGAGTGCATTCGCGCGCTCTCGCTTTCTCCACTTTACAATTTTTTTGTTATTATTTATCTATTCCTGAGAGTTTATCTTATTTTTTATTTGTTTATTTAAATGAAGTCGACCAGTTGCCTGCCCTTCCTTCCATTATCCGTCACCGAGACAAACTGAACAAAGTTCTGAGGTCGACCTTGTAAAGATAAGGATTCAGGTCTGTCTGCTGTTTACCTTTGCTCCTGCGCGCACTGCCCTTCTCTCCACATTTATGTGTTTGTTTGTTTGTCTATCGAATCGTTTGGGTTTTTATTTCTAATGAGGTCGACCAGTTGTCTATTTATTATTTTTTTTTACTACGCATCAAGCTGCGCTGCTTGTCTTTGCTCCTGTGTGCTCGCGCACTCTCGCCTTTTCCACTTGTTTTTATTTTTGATTTATTTTTTTTATTTATTTTGTCAATTTAAAAAAATTACGCATCGTGCTGTGCTGTTTGTGTTTGCTTGAGTGCATTCCCGCGCTCTCGCTTTCTCCACTTTACAATTTTTTTTGTTATTATTTATCTATTCCTGAGAGTTTATCTTATTTTTTATTTGTTTATTTAAATGAAGTCGACCAGTTGCCTGCACTTCCTTCCATTATCCGTCACCTAGACAAACTGAACAAAGTTCTGAGGTCGACCTTGTAAAGATAAGGATTCAGGTCTGTCTGCTGTTTACCTTTGCTCCTGCGCGCACTGCCCTTCTCTCCACATTTATGTGTTTGTTTGTTTGTCTATCGAATCGTTTGGGTTTTTATTTCTAATGAGGTCGACCAGTTGTCTATTTATTATTTTTTTTGACTACGCATCAAGCTGCGCTGCTTGTCTTTGCTCCTGTGTGCTCGCGCACTCCCGCATTTTCCACTTGTTTTTATTTATGATTTATTTTTGATTTATTTTGTCAATTTAAAAAAAATACGCATCATGCTGTGCTGTTTGTGTTTGCTTGAGTGCATTCGCGCGCTCTCGCTTTCTCCACTTTACAATTTTTTTTGTTATTATTTATCTATTCCTGAGAGTTTATCTTATTTTTTATTTGTTTATTTAAATGAAGTCGACCAGTTGCCTGCCCTTCCTTCCATTATCCGTCACCGAGACAAACTGAACAAAGTTCTGAAGTCGACCTTGTAAAGATAAGGATTCAGGTCTGTCTGCTGTTTAACTTTGCTCCTGCGCGCACTGCCCTTCTCTCCCCATTTATGTGTTTGTTTGTTTATCTATCTAATCTTTTGGGTTTTTATTTCTAATGAGGTCGACCAGTTGTCTATTTATTATTTTTTTTTACTATGCATCAAGCTGCGCTGCTTGTCTTTGCTCCTGTGTGCTCGCGCACTCTCGCCTTTTCCACTTATTTTTATTTTTGATTTATTTTTGATATATTTTGTAAATTTTAAAAAAATACGCATCGTGCTGTGCTGTTTGTGTTTGCTTGAGTGCATTCCCGCGCTCTCGCTTTCTCCACTTTACAATTTTTTGTTATTATTTATCTATTCCTGAGAGTTTATCTTATTTTTTTTTGTTTATTTAAATGAAGTCGACCAGTTGCCTGCCCTTCCTTCCATTATCCGTCACCGAGACAAACTGAACAAAGTTCTGAGGTCGACCTTGTAAAGATAAGGATTCAGGTCTGTCTGCTGTTTACCTTTGCTCCTGCGCGCACTGCCCTTCTCTCCCCATTTATGTGTTTGTTTGTTTGTCTATCTAATCTTTTGGGTTTTTATTTCTAATGAGGTCGACCAGTTGTCTATTTATTATTTTTTTTACTACGCATCAAGCTGCGCTGCTTGTCTTTGCTCCTGTGTGCTCGCGCACTCTCGACTTTTCCACTTATTTTTATCTTTGATTTATTTTTGATTTATTTTGTCAATTTAAAAAAAAATACGCATCGTGCTGTGCTGTTTGTGTTTGCTTGAGAGCATTCGCGCGCTCTCGCTTTCTCCAGTTTACAATTTTTTTTGTTATTATTTATCTATTCCTGAGAGTTTATCTATTTTTTATTTGTTTATTTAAATGAAGTCGACCAGTTGCCTGCCCTTCCTTCCATTATCCGTCACCGAGACAAACTGAACAAAGTTCTGAGGTCGACCTTGTAAAGATAAGGATCAGGTCTGTCTGCTGTTTACCTTTGCTCCTGCGCGCACTGCCCTTCTCTCCACATTTATGTGTTTGTTTGTCTATCTAATCTTTTGGGTTTTTATTTCTAATGAGGTCGACCAGTTGTCTATTTATTATTTTTTTTACTACGCATCAAGCTGCGCTGCTTGTCTTTGCTCCTGTGTGCTCACGCACTCTCGCCTTTTCCACTTGTTTTTATTTTTGATTTATTTTTGATTTATTTTGTCAATTTTAAAAAAAAATTCGCATCGTGCTGTGCTGTTTGTGTTTGCTTGAGTGCATTAGCGCGCTCTCGCTTTCTCCACTTTACAATTTTTTTGTTATTATTTATCTATTCTGAGAGTTTATCTTATTTTTTATTTGTTTATTTAAATGAAGTCGACCAGTTGCCTGCCCTTCCTCCATTATCCGTCACCGAGACAAACTGAACAAAGTTCTGAGGTCGACCTTGTAAAGATAAGGATTCAGATCTGTCTGCTGTTTACCTTTGCTCCTGCGCGCACTGCCCATCTCTCCACATTTATGTGTTTGTTTGTTTGTCTATCTAATCTTTTGGGTTTTTATTTCTAATGAGGTCGACCAGTTTTCTATTTATTATTTTTTTTACTACGCATCAAGCTGCGCTGCTTGTTTGCTCCTGTGTGCTCGCGCACTCTCGCCTTTTCCACTTATTTTATTTTTGATTTATTTTTGATTTATTTTGTCAATTTAAAAGAAAATACGTATCATGCTGTGCTGTTTGTGTTTGCTTGAGTGCATTCGCGCGCTCTTGCTTTCTCCACTTTACAATTTTTTTGTTATTATTTATCTATTCCTGAGAGTTTATCTTATATTTTTTGTTTATTTAAATGAAGTCGACCAGTTGCCTGCCCTTCCTTCCATTATCAGTCACCGAGGCAAACTGAACAAAGTTCTGAGGTCGACCTTGTAAAGATAAGGATTCAGGTCTGTCTGCTGGTTACCTTTGCTCCTGCGCGCCCTGCCCTTCTCTCCACATTTATGTGTTTGTTTGTTTGTCTATCTAATCTTTTGGGTTTTTATTTCTAATGAGGTCGACCAGTTGTCTATTTATTATTTTTTTTACTACGCATCAAGCTGCGCTGCTTGTCTTTGCTCCTGTGTGCTCGCGCACTCTCGCCTTTTCCACTTATTTTTATTTTTGATTTATTTTTGATTTATTTTGTCAATTTAAAAAAAAATACGCATCGTGCTGTGATGTTTGTGTTTGCTTGAGTGCATTCGTGCTCTCTCGCTTTCTCCACTTTACAATTTTTTTGTTATTATTTATCTATTCCTGAGAGTTTATCTTATTTTTATTTGTTTATTTGAATGAAGTCGACCAGTTTGCCTGCCCTTCCTTCCATTACCCGTCACCGAGACAAACTGAACAAAGTTCTGAGGTCGACCTTGTAAAGATAAGGATTCAGGTCTGTCTGCTGTTTACCTTTGCTCCTGCCCGCACTGCCCTTCTCTCCACATTTATGTGTTTGTTTGTTTGTCTATCTAATCTTTTGGGTTTTTATTTCTAATGAGGTCGACCAGTTTTCTATTTATTATTTTTTTTACTACGCATCAAGCTGTGCTACTTGTCTTTGCTCCTGTGTGCTCGCGCACTCTCGCCTTTTCCACTTATTTTTATTTTTGATTTATTTTTGATTTATTTTGTCAATTTAAAAAAAAATACGCATCGTGCTGTGCTGTTTGTGTTTGCTTGAGTGCATTCGCGCGCTCTCGCTTTCTCCACTTTACAATTTTTTTGTTATTATTTATCTATTCCTGAGAGTTTCTCTTATTTTTTATTTGTTTATTTAAATGAAGTCGACCAGTTGCCTACCCTTCCTTCCATTATCCGTCACCGAGACAAACTGAACAAAGTTCTGAGTTCGACCTTGTAAAGATAAGGATTCAGGTCTGTCTGCTGTTTACCTTTGCTCCTGCGCGCACTGCCCATCTCTCCACATTTATGTGTTTGTTTGTTTGTATATCTAATCTTTTGGGTTTTCATTTCTAATGAGGTCGACCAGTTGTCTATTTATTATTTTTTTTACTACGCATCAAGCTGCGCTGCTTGTCTTTGCTCCTGTGTGCTCGCGCACTCTCGCCTTTTCCACTTACTTTTATTTTTGATTTATTTTTGATTTATGTTGTCAATTTTAAAAAAAATACGCATCATGATGTGCTGTTTGTGTTTGCTTGAGTGCATTCGCGCGCTCTCGCTTTCTCCACTTTACAATTTTTTTGTTATTATTTATCTATTCCTGAGAGTTTATCTTATTATTTTTTGTTTATTTAAATGAAGTCGACCAGTTTCCTGCCCTTCCTTCCATTATCCGTCACCGAGACTAACTGAACAAAGTTCTGAGGTCGACCTTGTAAAGATAAGGATTCAGGTCTGTCTGCTGTTTACCTTTGCTCCTGCACGCAATGCCCTTCTCTCCACATTTATGTTTTTTTTTTTTGTCTATCTAATCCTTTGGGTTTTTATTTCTAATGAGGTCGACCAGTTGTCTATTTATTATTTTTTTTACTACGCATCAAGCTGCGCCGCTTGTCTTTGCTCCTGTGTGCTCGTGCACTCTCGCCTTTTCCACTTATTTTTATTTTTGATTTATTTTGTCAATTAAAAAAAAATACGCATCGTGCTGTGCTGTTTGTGTTTGCTTGAGTGCATTCGCGCTCTCTCGCTTTCTCCACTTTACAATTTTTTTTATTATTTATCTATTCCTGAGAGATTATCTTATTTTTTATTTGTTTATTTAAATGAAGTCGACCAGTTGCCTGCCCTTCCTTCCATTATCCGTCACCGAGACAAACTGAACAAAGTTCTGAGGTCGACCTTGTAAAGATAAGGATTCAGGTCTGTCTGCTGGTTACCTTTGCTCCTGCGCGCCCTGCCCTTCTCTCCACATTTATGTGTTTGTTTGTTTGTCTATCTAATCTCTTGGGTTTTTATTTCTAATGAGGTCGACCAGTTGTCTATTTATTATTTTTTTTACTACGTATCAAGCTGCGCTGCTTGTCTTTGCTCCTGTGTGCTCGCGCACTCTCGCCTTTTCCACTTATTTTTATTTTTGATTTATTTTTGATTTATTTTGTCACTTTAAAAAAAATACGCATCGTGCTGTGCTGTTTGTGTTTGCTTGAGTGCATTCGCGCGCTCTCGCTTTCTCCACTTTACAATTTTTTTGTTATTATTTATCTATTGCTGAGAGTTTATCTTATTTTTTATTTGTTTATTTAAATGAAGTCGACAGTTGCCTGCCCTTCCTTCCATTATCCGTCACCGAGACAAACTGAACAAAGTTCTGAGGTCGACCTTGTAAAGATAAGGATTCAGGTCTGTCTGCTGGTTACTTTTGCTCCTGCGCGCACTGCCCATCTCTCCACATTTATGTGTTTGTTTGTTTGTCTATCTAATCTTTTGGGTTTTTATTTCTAATGAGGTCGACCAGTTGTCTATTTATTATTTTTTTTACTACGCATCAAGCTGCGCTGCTTGTCTTTGCTCCTGTGTGCTCGCGCACTCTCGCCTTTTCACTTATTTTTTATTTTTGATTGATTTTGTCAATTTAAAAAAAAATACGCATCGTGCTGTGCTGTTTGTGTTTGCTTGAGTGCATTCGCGCTCTCTCGCTTTCTCCACTTTACAAATTTTTTGTTATTATTTATCTATTCTTGAGAGTTTATCTTATTTTTTATTTGTTTATTTAAATGAAGTCGACCAGTTACCTGCCCTTCCTTCCATTATCCGTCACCGAGACAAACTGAACAAAGTTCTGAGGTCGACCTTGTAAAGATAAGGATTCAGGTCTGTATGCTGTTTACCTTTGCTCCTGCCCGCACTGCCCTTCTATCCACATTTATGAGTTTGTTTGTTTGTCTATCTAATCTTTTGGGTTTTTATTTCTAATGAGGTCGACCAGTTGTCTATTTATTATTTTTTTACTACGCATCAAGCTGCACTGCTTGTCTTTCCTCCTGTGTGGTCGCGCAATCTCGCCTTTTCCACTTATTTTTATTTTTGATTTATTTTTGATTTATTTTGTCAATTTAAAAAAAATACGCATCGTGCTGTGCTGTTTGTGTTTGATTGAGTGCATTCGCGCGCTCTCGCTTTCTCCACTTTACAATTTTTTTGTTATTATTTATCTATTCCTGAGAGTTTATCTTATTTTTTTTTGTTTATTTAAATGAAGTCGACCAGTTACCTGCCCTTCCTTCCATTATCCGTCACCGAGACAAACTGAACAAAGTTCTGAGGTCGACCTTGAAACATAAAGATTCAGGTCTGTCTGCTGTTTACCTTTGCTCCTGCGCGCACTGCCCTTCTCTCCACATTTATGTGTTTGTTTGTTTGTCTCTCTAATCTTTTGGGTTTTTATTTCTAATGAGGTCGACCAGTTGTCTATTTATTATTTTTTTTACTACGCATCAAGCTGCGCTGCTTGTCTTTGCTCCTGTGGGCTCGCGCACTCTCGCCTTTTCCACTTATTTTTATTTTTGATTTATTTTTGATTTATTTTGTCAATTTAAAAAAAAAATACGCATTGTGCTGTGCTGTTTGTGTTTGCTTGAGTGCATTCGCGCGCTCTCGCTTTCTCCACTTTACAATTTTTTGTTATTATTTATCTATTCCTGAGAGTTTATCTTATTATTTATTTGTTTATTTAAATGAAGTCGACCAGTTGCCTGCCCTTCCTTCCATTATCCGTCACCGAGACAAACTGAACAAAGTTCTGAGGTCGACCTTGTAAAGATAAGCATTCAGGTCTGTCTGCTGTTTACCTTTGCTCCTGCCCGCACTGCCCATCTCTCCACATTTATGTGTTTGTTTGTTTGTCTATCTAATCTTTTGGGTTTTTATTTCTAATGAGGTCGACCAGTTGTCTATTTATTATTTTTTTTACTACGCTTCAAGCTGCACTGCTTGTCTTTGCTCCTGTGTGCTCGCGCACTCTCGCCTTTTCCACTTATTTTTATCTTTGATTTATTTTTGATTTATTTTGTCAATTTAAAAAAAAAATACGCATCGTGCTGTGCTGTTTGTGTTTGCTTGAGTGCATTCGCGCGCTCTCGCTTTCTCCACTTTACAATTTTTTTGTTATTATTTATCTATTCCTGAGAGTTTATCTTATTTTTTTTGTTTATTTAAATGAAGTCGACCAGTTGCCTGCCCTTCCTTCCATTATCCGTCACCGAGACAAACTGAACAAAGTTCTGAGGTCGACCTTGTAAAGATAAGGATTCAGGTCTGTCTGCTGTTTACCTTTGCTCCTGCGCGCACTGCCCAATCTCTCCACATTTATGTGTTTGTTTGTTTGTCTATCTAATCTTTTGGGTTTTATTTCTAATGAGGTCGACCAGTTGTCTATTTATTATTTTTTTTACTACGCATCAAGCTGCGCTGCTTGTCTTTGCTCCTGTGTGCTCGCGCACTCTCGCCAATTCCACTTATTTTTATTTTTGATTTATTTTTGATTTATTTTGTCAATTTTAAAAAAAAATACGCATCATGCTGTGCTGTTTGTGTTTGCTTGAGTGCATTCGCGCTCTCTCGCTTTCTCCACTTTACAATGTTTTTGTTATTATTTATCTATTCCTGAGAGTTTATCTTATTATTTTTTGTTTATTTAAATGAAGTCGACCAGTTGCCTGCCCTTCCTTCCATTATCCGTCACCGAGACAAACTGAACAAAGTTCTGAGGTCGACCTTGTAAAGATAAACATTCAGGTCTGTCTGCTGTTTACCTTTGCTCCTGCACGCACTGCCATTCTCTCCACATTTATGTGTTTGTTTGTTTGTCTATCTAATCTTTTGGGTTTTTATTTCTAATGAGGTCTACCAGTTGTCTATTTATTATTTTTTTTACTACGCATCAAGCTGCGCTGCTTGTCTTTGCTCCTGTGTGCTCGCGCTCTCTCGCCTTTTCCACTTATTTTTATTTTTGATTTATTTTGTCAATTAAAAAAAATACGCATCGTGCTGTGCTGTTTGTGTTTGCTTGAGTGCATTCGCGCTCTCTCGCTTTCTCCACTTTACAATTTTTTTATTATTTATCTATTCCTGAGAGTTTATCTTATTTTTTATTTGTTTATTTAAATGAAGTCGACCAGTTGCCTGCCCTTCCTTCCATTATCCGTCACCGAGACAAACTGAACAAAGTTCTGAGGTCGCCCTTGTAAAGATAAGGATTCAGGTCTGTCTGCTGGTTACCTTTGCTCCTGCGCGCCCTGCCCTTCTCTCCACATTTATGTGTTTGTTTGTTTGTCTATCTAATCTTTTGGGTTTTTATTTCTAATGAGGTCGACCAGTTGTCTATTTATTATTTTTTTTACTACGCATCAAGATGCGCTGCTTGTCTTTGCTCCTGTGTGCTCGCGCACTCTCGCCTTTTCCACTTATTTTTATTTTTGATTTATTTTGTCAATTTAAAAAAAATACGCATCGTGCTGTACTGTTTGTGTTTGCTTGAGTGCATTCGCGCTCTCTCGCTTTCTCCACTTTACAATTTTTTTTATTATTTATCTATTCCTGAGAGTTTATCTTATTTTTTATTTGTTTATTTAAATGAAGTCGACCAGTTGCCTGCCCTTCCTTCCATTATCCGTCACCGAGACAAACTGAACAAAGTTCTGAGGTCGACCTTGTAAAGATAAGGATTCAGGTCTCTCTGCTGTTTACCTTTGCTCCTGCGTGCACTGCGCATCTCTCCACATTTATGTTTTTGTTTGTTTGTCTATCTAATCTTTTGGGTTTTTATTTCTAATGAGGTCGACCAGTTGTCTATTTATTATTTTTTTTACTACGCATCAAGCTGCGCTGCTTTTCTTTGCTCCTGTGTGCTCGCGCCCTCTCGCCTTTTCCTCTTATTTTTATTTTTGAATAATTTTTGATTTATTTTGTCTATTTTAAAAAAAAATACGCATCATGCTGTGCTGTTTGTGTTTGCTTGAGTGCATTCTGGCGCTCTCGCTTTCTCCACTTTACAATTTTTTTGTTATTATTTATCTATTCCTGAGAGATTATCTTATTATTTTTTTTTATTTAAATGAAGTCGACCAGTTGCCTGCCCTTCCTTCCATTATCCGTCACCGAGACAAACTGAACAAAGTTCTGAGGTCGAACTTGTAAAGATAAGGGTTCAGGTCTGTCTGCTGTTTACCTTTGCTCCTGCACGCACTGCCCTTCTCTCCACATTTATGTGTTTGTTTGTTTGTCTATCTAATCTTTTGGGTTTTTATTTATAATGAGGTCGACCAGTTGTCTATTTATCATTTTTTTTACTACGCATCAAGCTGCGCTGCTTGTCTTTGCTCCTGTGTGCTCGCGCACTCTCGCCTTTTCCACTTATTTTTATTTTTGATTTATTTTTGATTTATTTTGTCAATTTAAAAAAAATACGCATCGTGCTGTGCTGTTTGTGTTTGCTTGAGTGCATTCGCGCTCTCTCGCTTTCTCCACTTTACAATTTTTTTATTATTTATCTATTCCTGAGAGTTTATCTTATTTTTTATTTGTTTATTTAAATGAAGTCGGCTGGGGATATAGCCTAGTGGCAAGAGTGCCTGCCTCGGATACACGAGGCCCTAGGTTCGATTCCCTAGCACCACATATACAGAAAATGGCCAGAAGCGGCGCTGTGGCTCAAGTGGCAGAGTGCTAGCCTTGAGCGGGAAGAAGCCAGGGACGGTGCTCCGGCCCTGAGTCCAAGGCCCAGGACTGGCCAAAAAAAAAAATAAAATAAAAAATAAAAAATAAATGAAGTCGACCAGTTGCCTGCCCTTCCATCCATTATCCGTCACCGAGACAAACTGAACAAAGTTCTGAGGTCGACATTGTAAAGATACGGATTCAGGTCTGTCTACTGGTTCCCTTTGCTCCTGCGCGCCCTGCCCTTCTCTCCACATTTATGTGTTTGTTTGTTTGTCTATCTAATCTTTTGGGTTTTTATTTCTAATGAGGTCGACCAGTTGTCTATTTATTATTTTTTTTACTACGCATCAAGCTGCACTGCTTGTCTTTGCTCCTGAGTGCTCGCGCAGTCTCGCCTTTTCCACTTATTTTTATTTTTGATTTATTTTTGATTTATTTTGTCAATTTAAAAAAAAATACGCATCGTGCTGTGCTGTTTGTGTTTGCTTGAGTGCATTCGCGCGCTCTCGCTTTCTCCACTTTACAATTTTTGTGTTATTATTTATCTATTCCTGAGAGTTTATCTTATTTTTTATTTGTTTATTTAAATGAAGTCGACCAGTTACCTGCCCTTCCTTCCATTATCCGTCACCGAGACAAACTGAACAAAGTTCTGAGGTCGACCTTGTAAAGATAAGGATTCAGGTCTGTCTGCTCTTTACCTTTGCTCCTGCCCGCACTGCCCTTCTATCCACATTTATGTGTTTGTTTGTTTGTCTATCTAATCTTTTGGGTTTTTATTTCTAATGAGGTCGACCAGTTGTCTATTTATTATTTTTTTTACTACGCATCAAGCTGCACTGCTTGTCTTTCCTCCTGTGTGGTCACGCAATCTCGCCTTTTCCACTTATTTTTATTTTAGATTTATTTTTGATTTATTTTGTCAATTTAAAAAAAAATACGCATCTTGCTGTGCTGTTTGTGTTTGCTTGAGTGCATTCGCGCGCTCTCGATTTTTCCACTTTACAATTTTTTTGTTATTATTTATCTATTCCTGAGAGTTTATCTTATTTTTTTTTGTTTATTTAAATGAAGTCGACCAGTTACCTGCCCTTCCTTCCATTATCCGTCACCGAGACAAACTGAACAAAGTTCTGAGGTCGACCTTGGAAACATAAGGATTCAGGTCTGTCTGCTGTTTACCTTTGCTCCTGCGCGCACTGCCCTTCTCTCCACATTTATGTGTTTGTTTGTTTGTCTATCTAATCTTTTGGGTTTTTATTTCTAATGAGGTCGACCAGTTGTCTATTTATTATTTTTTTTACTACGCTTCAAGCTGCGCTGCTTGTCTTTGCTCCTGTGTGCTCGCGCACTCTCTCCTTTTCCACTTATTTTTATTTTTGATTTATTTTTGATTTATTTTGTCAATTTAAAAAAAAATACGCATCGTGCTATGCTGTTTGTGTTTGCTTGAGTGCATTCGCGCGCTCTCGCTTTCTCCACTTTACAATTTTTTTGTTATTATTTATCTATTCCTGAGAGTTTATCTTATTTTTTATTTGTTTATTTAAATGAAGCCGACCAGTTGCCTGCCCTTCCTTCCATTATCCGTCACCGAGACAAACTGAACAAAGTTCTGAGGTCGACCTTGTAAAGATAAGGATTCAGGTCTGTCTGCTGTTTACCTTTGCTCCTGCGCGCACTGCCCATCTCTCCACATTTATGTGTTTGTTTGTTTGTCTATCTAATCTTTAGGGTTTTTATTTCTAATGAGGTCGACCAGTTGTCTATTTATTATTTTTTTTACTACGCATCAAGCTGCGCTGCTTGTCTTTGCTCCTGTGTGCTCGCGCACTCTCGCCTTTTCCACTTATTTTTATTTTTGATTTATTTTTGAATTATTTTGTCAATTTAAAAAACAATACGCATCGTGCTGTGCTGTTTGTGTTTGCTTGAGTGCATTCGCGCGCTCTCGCTTTCTCCACTTTACAATTTTTTTGTTATTATTTATCTATTCCTGAGAGTTTATCTTATTTTTTTTGTTTATTTAAATGAAGTCGACCAGTTGCCTGCCCTTCCTTCCATTATCCGTCACCGAGACAAACTGAACAAAGTTCTGAGGTCGACCTTGTAAAGATAAGGATTCAGGTCTGTCTGCTGTTTACCTTTGCTCCTGCGCGCACTGCCCTTCTCTCCACATTTATATGTTTGTTTGTTTGTCTATCTAATCTTTTGGGTTTTTATTTCTAATGAGGTCGACCAGTTGTCTATTTATTATTTTTTTTACTACGCATCAAGCTGCGAAGCTTGTCTTTGCTCCTGTGTGCTCGCGCACTCTCGCCTTTTCCACTTATTTTTATTTTTGATTTATTTTTGATTTATATTGCCAATTTAAAAAAAATACGCATCGTGCTGTGCTGTTTGTGTTTGCTTGAGTGCATTCGCGCTCTCTCGCTTTCTCCACTTTACAATTTTTTTTGTTATTATTTATCTATTCCTGAGAGTTTATCTCATTTTTTATTTGTTTATTTAAATGAAGTCGACCAGTTGCCTGCCCTTCCTTCCATTATCCGTCACCGAGACAAACTGAACAAATTTCTGAGGTCGACCTTGTAAAGATAAGGATTCAGGTCTGTCTGTTGTTTACCTTTGCTCCTGCCCGCACTGCCCTTCTCTCCACATTTATGTGTTTGTTTGTTTGTCTATCTAATCTTTTGGGTTTTTATTTCTAATGAGGTCGACCAGTTGTCTATTTATTATTTTTTTTACTACGCATCAAGCTGCACTGCTTGTCTTTGCTCCTGTGTGCTCGGGCACTCTCGCCTTTTCCACTTATTTTTATTTTTGATTGATTTTTTATTTATTTTGTCAATTTAAAAAAAATACGCATCGTGCTGTGCTGTTTGTGTTTGCTTGAGTGCATTCGCTTGCTCTCGGTTTCTCCACTTTACAATTTTTTTGTTATTATTGATCTATTCCTGAGAGTTTATCTTATTTTTTATTTGTTTATTTAAATGAAGTCGACCAGTTACCTGCCCTTCCTTCCATTATCCGTCACCGAGACAAACTGAACAAAGTTCTGAGGTCGACCTTGTAAAGATAAGGATTCAGGTCTGTCTGCTGTTTACCTTTGCTCCTGCCCGCACTGCCCTTCTATCCACATTTATGTGTTTGTTTGTTTGTCTATCTAATCTTTTGGGTTTTTATTTCTAATGAGGTCGACCAGTTGTCTATTTATTATTTTTTTTACTACGCATCAAGCTGCACTGCTTGTCTTTGTTCCTGTGTGCTCGCGCACTCTCGCCTTTTCCACTTATTTTTATTTTTGATTTATTTTTGATTTATTTTGTCAATTTAAAAAACAATACGCATCGTGCTGTGCTGTTTGTGTTTGCTTGAGTGCATTCGCGCGCTCTCGCTTTCTCCACTTTACAATTTTTGTGTTATTATTTATCTATTCCTGAGAGTTTATCTTATTTTTTTTTGTTTATTTAAATGAAGTCGACCAGTTGCCTGCCCTTCCTTCCGTTATCCGTCACCGAGACAAACTGAACAAAGTTCTGAGGTCGACCTTGTAAAGATAAGGATTCAGGTCTGTCTGCTGTTTACCTTTGCTCCTGCGCGCACTGCCCATCTCTCCACATTTATGTGTTTGATTGTTTGTCTATCTAATCTTTAGGGTTTTTATTTCTAATGAGGTCGACCAGGTGTCTATTTATTATTTTTTTTACTACGCATCAAGCTGCGCTGCTTGTCTTTGCTCCTGTGTGCTCGCGCACTCTCGCCTTTTCCACTTATTTTTATTTTTGATTTATTTTTGATTTATTTTGTCAATTTAAAAAAAAATACGCATCGTGCTGTGCTGTTTGTGTTTGCTTGAGTGCATTCGCGCGCTCTCGCTTTCTCCACTTTACAATTTTTTTGTTATTATTTATCTATTCCTGAGAGTTTATCTTATTTTTTTTTGTTTATTTAAATGAAGTCGACCAGTTCCCTGCCCTTCCTTCCATTATCCGTCACCGAGACAAACTGAACAAAGTTCTGAGGTCGACCGTGTAAAGATAAGGATTCAGGTCTGTCTGTTGTTTACCTTTGCTCCTGCCCGCACTGCCCTTCTCTCCACATTTATGTGTTTGTTTGTTTGTCTATCTAATCTTTTGGGTTTTTATTTCTAATGAGGTCGACCAGTTGTCTATTTATTATTTTTTTTACTACGCATCAAGCTGCGCTGCTTGTCTTTGCTCCTGTGTGCTCGCGCACTCTCGCCTTTTCCACTTATTTTTATTTTTGATTTATTTTTGATTTATTTTGTCAATTTTAAAAAAAAATACTCATCGTGCTGTGCTGTTTGTGTTTGGTTGAGTGCATTCGCGCGCTCTCGCTTTCTCCACTTTACAATTTTTTTGTTATTATTTATCTATTCCTGAGAGTTTATCTTATTTTTTATTTGTTTATTTAAATGAAGTCGACCAGTTGCCTGCCCTTCCTTCCATTATCCGTCACCGAGACAAACTGAACAAAGTTCTGAGGTCGACCTTGTAAAGATAAGGATTCAGGTCTGTCTGCTGTTTACCTTTGCTCCTGCGCGCACTGCCCATCTCTCCACATTTATGTGTTTGTTTGTTTGTCTATCTAATCTTTAGGGTTTTTATTTCTAATGAGGTCGACCAGTTGTCTAGTTATTATTTTTTTTACTTCGCATCAAGCTGCGCTGCTTGTCTTTGCTCCTGTGTGCTCGCGCACTCTCGCCTTTTCCACTTATTTTTATTTTTGATTTATTTTTGATTTATTTTGTCAATTTAAAAAACAATACGCATCGTGCTGTGCTGTTTGTGTTTGCTTGAGTGCATTCGCGCGCTCTCGCTTTCTCCACTTTACAATTTTTGTGTTATTATTTATCTATTCCTGAGAGTTTATCTTATTTTTTTTTGTTTATTTAAATGAAGTCGACCAGTTGCCTGCCCTTCCTTCCATTATCCGTCACCGAGACAAACTGAACAAAGTTCTGAGGTCGACCTTGTAAAGATAAGGATTCAGGTCTGTCTGCTGTTTACCTTTGCTCCTGCGCGCACTGCCCATCTCTCCACATTTATGTGTTTGTTTGTTTGTCTATCTAATCTTTTGGGTTTTTATTTCTAATGAGGTCGACCAGTTGTCTATTTATTATTTTTTTTACTATGCATCAAGCTGCACTGCTTGTCTTTGCTCCTGTGTGCTCGCGCACTCTCGCCTTTTCCACTTATTTTTATTTTTGATTTATTTTTGATTTATATTGCCAATTTAAAAAAAAATACGCATCGTGCTGTGCTGTTTGTGTTTGCTTGAGTGCATTCGCGCTCTCTCGCTTTCTCCACTTTACAATTTTTTTTGTTATTATTTATCTATTCCTGAGAGTTTATCTCATTTTTTATTTGTTTATTTAAATGAAGTCGACCAGTTGCCTGCCCTTCCTTCCATTATCCGTCACCGAGACAAACTGAACAAATTTCTGAGGTCGACCTTGTAAAGATAAGGATTCAGGTCTGTCTGTTGTTTACCTTTGCTCCTGCCCGCACTGCCCTTCTCTCCACATTTATGTGTTTGTTTGTTTGTCTATCTAATCTTTTGGGTTTTTATTTCTAATGAGGTCGACCAGTTGTCTATTTATTATTTTTTTTACTACGCATCAAGCTGCGCTGCTTGTCTTTGCTCCTGTGTGCTCGCGCACTCTCGCCTTTTCCACTTATTTTTATTTTTGATTTATTTTTTATTTATTTTGTCAATTTAAAAAAAAATACGCATCGTGCTGTGCTGTTTGTGTTTGCTTGAGTGCATTCGCTTGCTCTCGGTTTCTCCACTTTACAATTTTTTTGTTATTATTTATCTATTCCTGAGAGTTTATCTTATTTTTTATTTGTTTATTTAAATGAAGTCGACCAGTTACCTGCCCTTCCTTCCATTATCCGTCACCGAGACAAACTGAACAAAGTTCTGAGGTCGACCTTGTAAAGATAAGGATTCAGGTCTGTCTGCTGTTTACCTTTGCTCCTGCCCGCACTGCCCTTCTATCCACATTTATGTGTTTGTTTGTTTGTCTATCTAATCTTTTGGGTTTTTATTTCTAATGAGGTCGACCAGTTGTCTATTTATTATTTTTTTTACTACGCATCAAGCTGCACTGCTTGTCTTTCCTCCTGTGTGGTCACGCAATCTCGCCTTTTCCACTTATTTTTATTTTTGATTTATTTTGTCAATTTAAAAAAATACGCATCGTGCTGTGCTGTTTGTGTTTGCTTGAGTGCATTCGCGCGCTCTCGGTTTCTCCACTTTACAATTTTTTTGTTATTATTTATCTATTCCTGAGAGTTTATCTTATTTTTTTTATTTATTTAAATGAAGTCGACTAGTTACCTGCCCTTCCTTCCATTATCCGTCACCGAGACAAACTGAACAAAGTTCTGAGGTCGACCTTGTAAAGATAAGGATTCAGGTCTGTCTGCTGTTTACCTTTGCTCCTGCGCGCACTGCCCTTCTCTCCACATTTATGTGTTTGTTTGTTTGTCTATCTAATCTTTTGGGTTTTTATTTCTAATGAGGTCGACCAGTTGTCTATTTATTATTTTTTTTACTACGCATCAAGCTGCGCTGCTTGTCTTTGCTCCTGTGTGCTCGCGCACTCTCGCCTTTTCCACTTATTTTTATTTTGGATTTATTTTTGATTTATATTGCCAATTTAAAAAAAAATACGCATCGTGCTCTGCTGTTTGTGTTTGCTTGAGTGCATTCGCGCTCTCTCGCTTTCTCCACTTTACAATTTTTTTGTTATTATTTATCTATTCCTGAGAGTTTATCTCATTTTTTATTTGTTTATTTAAATGAAGTCGACCAGTTGCCTGCCCTTCCTTCCATTATCCGTCACCGAGACAAACTGAACAAAGTTCTGAGGTCGACCTTGTAAAGATAAGGATTCAGGTCTGTCTGCTGTTTACCTTTGCTCCTGCGCGCACTGCCCTTCTCTCCACATTTATATGTTTGTTTGTTTGTCTATCTAATCTTTTGGGTTTTTATTTCTAATGAGGTCGACCAGTTGTCTATTTATTATTTTTTTTACTACGCATCAAGCTGCGAAGCTTGTCTTTGCTCCTGTGTGCTCGCGCACTCTCGCCTTTTCCACTTATTTTTATTTTTGATTTATTTTTGATTTATATTGCCAATTTAAAAAAAATACGCATCGTGCTGTGCTGTTTGTGTTTGCTTGAGTGCATTCGCGCTCTCTCGCTTTCTCCACTTTACAATTTTTTTTGTTATTATTTATCTATTCCTGAGAGTTTATCTCATTTTTTATTTGTTTATTTAAATGAAGTCGACCAGTTGCCTGCCCTTCCTTCCATTATCCGTCACCGAGACAAACTGAACAAATTTCTGAGGTCGACCTTGTAAAGATAAGGATTCAGGTCTGTCTGTTGTTTACCTTTGCTCCTGCCCGCACTGCCATTCTCTCCACATTTATGTGTTTGTTTGTTTGTCTATCTAATCTTTTGGGTTTTTATTTCTAATGAGGTCGACCAGTTGTCTATTTATTATTTTTTTTTACTACGCATCAAGCTGCGCTGCTTGTCTTTGCTCCTGTGTGCTCGCGCACCCTCGCCTTTTCCACTTATTATTATTTTTGATTTATTTTTGATTTATTTTGTCAATTTTAAAAAAAATACGCATCGTGCTGTGCTGTTTGTGTTTGCTTGAGTGCATTCGCGCTCTCTCGCTTTCTTCACTTTACAATTTTTTTTATTATTTATCTATTCCTGAGAGTATATCTTATATTTTATATGTTTATTTAAATGAAGTCGACCAGTTGCCTGCCCTTCCATCCATTATCCGTCACCGAGACAAACTGAACAAAGTTCTGAGGTCGACATTGTAAAGATAAGGATTCAGGTCTGTCTACTGGTTCCCTTTGCTCCTGCGCGCCCTGCCCTTCTCTCCACATTTATGTGTTTGTTTGTTTGTCTATCTAATCTTTTGGGTTTTTATTTCTAATGAGGTCGACCAGTTGTCTATTTATTATTTTTTTTACTACGCATCAAGCTGCGCTGCTTGTCTTTGCTCCTGTGTGCTCGCGCACTCTCGCCTTTTCCACTTATTTTTATTTTTGATCTATTTTTGATTTATTTTGTCAATTTTAAAAAAAATACGCATCGTGCTGTGCTGTTTGTGTTTGCTTGAGTGCATTCGCGCGCTCTCGCTTTCTCCACTTTACAATTTTTTGTTATTATTTATCTATTCCTGAGAGTTTATCTTATTTTTTTTTGTTTATTTAAATGAAGTCGACCAGTTGCCTGCCCTTCCTTCCATTATCCGTCACCGAGACAAACTGAACAAAGTTCTGAGGTCGACCTTGTAAAGATAAGGATTCAGGTCTGTCTGCTGTATACCTTTGCTCCTGCGCGCACTGCCCTTCTCTCCACATTTATGTGTTTGTTTGTTTGTCTATGTAATCTTTTGGGATTATATTTCTATTGAGGTCGACCAGTTGTCTATTTATTATTTTTTTTACTACGCATCAAGCTGTGCTGCTTGTCTTTGCTCCTGTGTGCTCGCGCACTCTCGCCTTTTCCACTTATTTTTATTTTTGATTTATTTTTGATTTATATTGCCAATTTAAAAAAAATACGCATCGTGCTCTGCTGTTTGTGTTTGCTTGAGTGCATTCGCGCTCTCTCGCTTTCTCCACTTTACAATTTTTTTGTTATTATTTATCTATTCCTGAGAGTTTATCTCATTTTTTATTTGTTTATTTAAATGAAGTCGACCAGTTGCCTGCCCTTCCTTCCATTATCCGTCACCGAGACAAACTGAAGAAATTTCTGAGGTCGACCTTGTAAAGATAAGGATTCAGGTCTGTCTGTTGTTTACCTTCGCTCCTGCCCGCACTGCCCTTCTCTCCACATTTATGTGTTTGTTTGTTTGTCTATCTAATCTTTTGGGTTTTTATTTCTAATGAGGTCGACCAGTTGTCCATTTATTATTTTTTTTACTACGCATCAAGCTGCGCTGCTTGTCTTTGCTCCTGTGTGCTCGCGCACTCTCGCCTTTTCCACTTATTTTTATTTTTGATTTATTTTTGATTTATTTTGTCAATTTTAAAAAAAAAAGCATCGTGCTGTGCTGTTTGTGTTTGCTAGAGTGCATTCGCGCGCTCTCGCTTTCTCCACTTTACATTTTTTTTGTTATTATTTATCTATTCCTGAGAGTTTATCTTATTTTTTTTGTTTATTTAAATGAAGTCGACCAGTTGCCTGCCCTTCCTTCCATTATCCGTCACCGAGACAAACTGAACAAAGTTCTGAGGTCGACCTTGTAAAGATAAGGATTCAGGTCTGTCTGCTGTTTAACTTTGCTCCTGCGCACTGCCCTTCTCTCCACATTTATGTGTTTGTTTGTTAGTCTATCTAATCTTTTGGGTTTTTATTTCTAATGAGGTCGACCAGTTGTCTATTTATTATTTTTTTTACTACGCATCAAGCTGCGCTGCTTGTCTTTGCTCCTGTGTGCTCGCGCACTCTCGCCTTTTCCACTTATTTTTATTTTTGATTTATTTTTGATTTATTTTGTCAATTTTAAAAAAATATACGCATCGTGCTGTGCTGTTTGTGTTTGCTTGAGTGCATTCGCGCGCTCTCGCTTTCTCCACTTTACATTTTTTTTGTTATTATTTATCTATTCCTGAGAGTTTATCTTATTTTTTTTGTTTATTTAAATGAAGTCGACCAGTTGCCTGCCCTTCCTTCCATTATCCGTCACCGAGACAAACTGAACAAAGTTCTGAGGTCGACCTTGTAAAGATAAGGATTCAGGTCTGTCTGCTGTTTACCTTTGCTCCTGCCCGCACTGCCCTTCTCTCCACATTTATGTGTTTGTTTGTTTGTCTATCTAATCTTTTGGGTTTTTATTTCTAATGAGGTCGACCAGTTGTCTATTTATTATTTTTTTTACTACGCATCAAGCTGCGCTGCTTGTCTTTGATCCTGTGTGCTCGCGCACTCTCGCCTTTTCCACTTATTTTTATTTTTGATTTATTTTTGATTTATTTTGCCAATTTAAAAAAAAATACGCATCGTGCTGTGCTTTTTGTGTTTGCTTGAGTGCATTCGCGCTCTCTCGCTTTCTCCACTTTACAATTTTTTTGTTATAATTTATCTATTCCTGAGAGTTTATCTTATTTTTTATTTGTTTATTTAAATGAAGTCGACCAGTTGCCTGCCCTTCCTTCCATTATCCGTCACCGAGACAAACTGAACAAAGTTCTGAGGTCGACCTTGTAAAGATAAGGATTCAGGTCTGTCTGCTGTTTACCTTTGCTCCTGCGCGCACTGCCCTTCTCTCCACATTTATGTGTTTGTTAGTCTATCTAATCTTTTGGGTTTTTATTTGTAATGAGGTCGACCAGTTGTCTATTTATTATTTTTTTTTACTACGCATCAAGCTGGGCTGCTTGTCTTTGCTCCTGTGCGCTCGCGCACTCTCGCCTTTTCCACTTATTTTTATTTTTGATTTATTTTTGATTTATTTTGTCAATTTAAAAAAAAATACGCATCGTGCTGTGCTGTTTGTGTTTGCTTGAGTGCATTCGCGCTCTCTCGCTTTCTTCAATTTACAATTTTTTTATTATTTATCTATTCCTGAGAGTTTATCTTATTTTTTATTTGTTTATTTAAATGAAGTCGACCAGTTGCCTGCCCTTCCATCCATTATCCGTCACTGAGACAAACTGAACAAAGTTCTGAGGTCGACATTGTAAAGATAAGGATTCAGGTCTGTCTACTGGTTCCCTTTGCTCCTGCGCGCCCTGCCCTTCTCTCCACATTTATGTGTTTGTTTGTTTGTCTATCTAATCTTTCGGGTTTTTATTTCTAATGAGGACGACCAGTTGTCTATTTATTATTTTTTTTTACTACGCATCAAGCTGCGCTGCTTGTCTTTGCTCCTGTGTGCTCGCGCACTCTCGCCTTTTCCACTTATTTTTATTTTTGATTTATTTTTGATTTATTTTGTCAATTTTAAAAAAAATACGCATCGTGCTGTGCTGTTTGTGTTTGCTTGAGTGCATTCGCGCGCTCTCGCTTTCTCCACATTACAATTTTTTTGTTATTATTTATCTATTCCTGAGAGTTTATCTTATTTTTTATTTGTTTATTTAAATGAAGTCGACCAGTTGCCTGCCCTTCCTTCCATTATCCGTCACCGAGACAAACTGAACAAAGTTCTGAGGTCGACCTTGTAAAGATAAGAATTCAGGTCTGTCTGCTGTTAACCTTTGCTCCTGCGCGCACTGCCCATCTCTCCACATTTATGTGTTTGTTTGTTTGTCTATCTAATCTTTTGGGTTTTTATTTCTAATGAGGTCGACCAGTTGTCTATTTATTATTTTTTTTACTACGCATCAAGCTGCGCTGCTTGTCTTTGCTCCTGTGTGCTCGCGCACTCTCGCCTTTTCCACTTATTTTTATTTTTGATTTATTTTTTATTTATTTTGTCAATTTAAAATAAAATACGCATCGTGCTGTGCTGTTTGTGTTTGCTTGAGTGCATTCGCGCGCTCTCACTTTCTCCACTTTACAATTTTTTTGTTATTATTTATCTATTCCTGAGAGTTTATCATTTTTTTAATTGTTTATTTAAATGAAGTCGACCAGTTGCCTGCACTTACTTCCATTATCCGTCACCGAGACAAACTGAACAAACTTCTGAGGTCGACCTTGTAAAGATAAGGATTCAGGTCTGTCTGCTGTTTACCTTTGCTCCTGCGCGCACTGCCCTTCTCTCCACATTTATGTGTTTGTTTGTTTGTCTATCTATTCTTTTGGGTTTTTATTTCTAATGAGGTCGACCCGTTGTCTATTTATTATTTTTTTTACTACGCATCAAGCTGCGCTGCTTGTCTTTGCTCCTGTGTGCTCGCGCACTCTCACCTTTTCCACTTATTTTTATTTTTGATTTATTTTTGATTTATTTTGTCAATTTAAAAAAAAATACGCATCGTGCTGTGCTGTTTGTGTTTGCTTGAGTGCATTCGCGCGCTCTCGCTTTCTCCACTTTACAATTTTTTTGTTATTATTTATCTATTACTGAGAATTTATCTTATTTTTTATTTGTTTATTTAAATGAAGTCGACCAGTTGCCTGCCCTTCCTTCCAATATCCGTCACCGAGACAAACTGAACAAAGTTCTGAGGTCGACCTTGTAAAGATAAGGATTCAGGTCTGTCTGCTGTTTACCTTTGCTCCTGCGCGCACTGCCTTTCTCTCCACATTTATGTGTTTGTTTGTTTGTCTATCTAATCTTTTGGGTTTTTATTTCTACTGAGGTCGACCAGTTGTCTATTTATTATTTTTTTTACTACGCATCAAGATGCGCTGCTTGTCTTTGCTCCTGTGTGCTCGCGCACTCTCGCCTTTTCCACTTATTTTTATTTTTTATTTATTTTGTCAATTTAAAAAAAAATACGCATCGTGCTGTGCTGTTTGTGTTTGCTTGAGTGCATTCGCGCGCTCTCGCTTTCTGCACTTTACAATTTTTTGTTATTATTTATCTATTCCTGAGAGTTTATCTTATTTTTTATTTGTTTATTTAAATGAAGTCGACCAGTTGCCTGCACTTCCTTCCATTATCCGTCACCGAGACAAACTGAACAAAGTTCTGAGGTCGACCTTGTAAAGATAAGGATTCAGGTCTGTCTGCTGTTTACCTTTGCTCCTGTGCGCACTGCCCTTCTCTCCACATTTATGTGTTTGTTTGTTTGTCTATCTAATCTTTTGGGTTTTTATTTCTAATGAGGTCGACCAGTTGTCTATTTATTATTTTTTTTACTACGCATCAAGCTGCGCTGCTTGTCTTTGCTCCTGTGTGCTCGCGCACTCTCGCCTTTTCCACTTATTTTTATTTTTGATTTATTTTTGATTTATTTTGTCAATTTAAAAAAAAATACGCATCGTGCTGTGCTGTTTGTGTTTGCTTGAGTGCATTCGCGCGCTCTCGCTTTCTCCACTTTACAATTTCTTTGTTATTATTTATCTATTCCTGAGAGTTTATCTTATTTTTTATTTGTTTATTTAAATGAAGTCGACCAGTTGCCTCCCCTTCCTTCCATTATCCGTCACCGAGACAAACTGAACAAAGTTCTGAGGTCGACCTTGTAAAGATAAGGATTCAGGTCTGTCTGCTGTTTAGGTTTGCTCCTGCGCGCACTGCCCTTCTCTCCACATTTATGTGTTTGTTTGTTTGTCTATCTAATCTTTTGGGTTTTTATTTCTAATGAGGTCGACCAGTTGTCTATTTATTATTTTTTTTACTACGCATCAAGCTGCGCTGCTTGTCTTTGCTCCTGTGTGCTCGCGCACTCTCACCTTTTCCACTTATTTTTATTTTTGATTTATTTTTGATTTATTTTGCCAATTTAAAAAAAAATACGCATCGTGCTGTGCTTTTTGTGTTTGCTTGAGTGCATTCTCGCTCTCTCGCTTTCTCCACTTTACAATTTTTTGTTATTATTTATCTATTCCTGAGAGTTTATCTTATTTTTTATTTGTTTATTTAAATGAAGTCGACCAGTTGCCTGCCCTTCCTTCCATTATCCGTCACCGAGACAAACTGAACAAAGTTCTGAGGTCGACCTTGTAAAGATAAGGATTCAGGTCTGTCTGCTGTTTACCTTTGCTCCTGCGCGCACTGCCCTTCTCTCCACATTTATGTGTTTGTTTGTCTATCTAATCTTTTGGGTTTTTATTTCTAATGAGGTCGACCAGTTGTCTATTTATTATTTTTTTTACTACGCATCAAGCTGCGCTGCTTGTCTTTGCTCCTGTGTGCTCGCGCACTCTCGCCTTTTCCACTTATTTTTATTTTTGATTTATTTTTGATTTATTTTGTCAACTTTAAAAAAAAATACGCGTCGTGCTGTGCTGTTTGTGTTTGCTTGAGTGCATTCGCGCGCTCTCGCTTTCTCCACTTTACATTTTTTTTGTTATTATTTATCTATTCCTGAGAGTTTATCTTATTTTTTTTGTTTATTTAAATGAAGTCGACCAGTTGCCTGCCCTTCCTTCCATTATCCGTCACCGAGACAAACTGAACAAAGTTCTGAGGTCGACCTTGTAAAGATAAGGATTCAGGTCTGTCTGCTGTTTACCTTTGCTCCTGCCCGCACTGCCCTTCTCTCCACATTTATGTGTTTGTTTGTTTGTCTATCTAATCTTTTGGGTTTTTATTTCTAATGAGGTCGACCAGTTGTCTATTTATTATTTTTTTTACTACGCATCAAGCTGCGCTGCTTGTCTTTGATCCTGTGTGCTCGCGCACTCTCGCCTTTTCCACTTATTTTTATTTTTGATTTATTTTTGATTTATTTTGCCAATTTAAAAAAAATACGCATCGTGCTGTGCTTTTTGTGTTTGCTTGAGTGCATTCGCGCTCTCTCGCTTTCTCCACTTTACAATTTTTTTGTTATTATTTATCTATTCCTGAGAGTTTATCTTATTTTTTATTTGTTTATTTAAATGAAGTCGACCAGTTGCCTGCCCTTCCTTCCATTATCCGTCACCGAGACAAACTGAACAAAGTTCTGAGGTCGACCTTGTAAAGATAAGGATTCAGGTCTGTCTGCTGTTTACCTTTGCTCCTGCGCGCACTGCCCTTCTCTCCACATTTATGTGTTTGTTTGTCTATCTAATCTTTTGGGTTTTTATTTCTAATGAGGTCGACCAGTTGTCTATTTATTATTTTTTTTTACTACCCATCAAGCTGCGCTGCTTGTCTTTGCTCCTGTGTGCTCGCGCACTCTCGCATTTTCCACTTATTTTTCTTTTTGATTTATTTTTTATTTATTTTGCCAATTTAAAAAAAATACGCATCGTGCTGTGCTTTTTGTGTTTGCTTGAGTGCATTCGCGCTCTCTCGCTTTCTCCACTTTACAATTTTTTTGTTATTATTTATCTATTCCTGAGAGTTTATCTTATTTTTATTTGTTTATTTAAATGAAGTCGACCAGTTGCCTGCCCTTCCTTCCATTATCCTTCACCGAGACAAACTGAACAAAGTTCTGAGGTCGACCTTGAAAAGATAAGGATTCAGGTCTGTCTGCTGTTTAACTTTGCTCCTGCGCACTGCCCTTCTCTCCACATTTATGTGTTTGTTTGTTAGTCTATCTAATCTTTTGGGTTTTTATTTCTAATGAGGTCGACCAGTTGTCTATTTATTATTTTTTTTTTACTACGCATCAAGCTGCGCTGCTTGTCTTTGCTCCTGTGCGCTCGCGCACTCTCGCCTTTTCCACTTATTTTTATTTTTGATTTATTTTTGATTTATTTTGTCAATTTAAAAAAAAATACGCATCGTGCTGTGCTGTTTGTGTTTGCTTGAGTGCATTCGCGCTCTCTCGCTTTCTTCAATTTACAATTTTTTTATTATTTATCTATTCCTGAGAGTTTATCTTATTTTTTATTTGTTTATTTAAATGAAGTCGACCAGTTGCCTGCCCTTCCATCCATTATCCGTCACCGAGACAAACTGAACAAAGTTCTGAGGTCGACATTGTAAAGATAAGGATTCAGGTCTGTCTGCTGTTTAACTTTGCTCCTGCGCACTGCCCTTCTCTCCACATTTATGTGTTTGTTTGTTTGTCTATCTAATCTTTTCGGTTTTTATTTCTAATGAGGTCGACCAGTTGTCTATTTATTATTTTTTTTACTACGCATCAAGCTGCGCTGCTTGTCTTTGCTCATGTGTGCTCGCGCAATCTCGCCTTTTCCACTTATTTTTATTTTTGATTTATTTTTGATTTATTTTGTCAATTTAAAAAAAAATACGCATCGTGCTGTGCTGTTTGTGTTTGCTTGAGTGCATTCGCGCGCTCTAGCTTTCTCCACTTTACAATTTTTTTGTTATTATTTATCTATTCCTGAGAGTTTATCTTATTTTTTTTTGTTTATTTAAATGAAGTCGACCAGTTACCTGCCCTTCCTTCCATTATCCGTCACCGAGACAAACTGAACAAAGTTCTGAGGTCGACCTTGGAAACATGAGGATTCAGGTCTGTCTGCTGTTTACCTTTGCTCCTGCGCGCACTGCCCTTCTCTCCACATTTATGTGTTTGTTTGCTTGTCTATCTAATCCTTCGGGTTTTTATTTCTAATGAGGACGACCAGTTGTCTATTTATTATTTTTTTTTACTACGCATCAAGCTGCGCTGCTTGTCTTTGCTCCTGTGTGCTCGCGCACTCTCGCCTTTTCCACTTATTTTTATTTTTGATTTATTTTTGATTTATTTTGTCAATTTAAAAAAAAATACGCATCGTGCTGTGCTGTTTGTGTTTGCTTGAGTGCATTCGCGCGCTCTCGCTTTCTCCACTTTACAATTTTTTTGTTATTATTTATCTATTCCTGAGAGTTTATCATTTTTTTAATTGTTTATTTAAATGAAGTCGACCAGTTGCCTGCACTTCCTTCCATTATCCGTCACCGAGACAAACTGAACAAAGTTCTGAGGTCGACCTTGTAAAGATAAAGATTCAGGTCTGTCTGCTGTTTACCTTTGCTCCTGCGCGCACTGCCCTTCTCTCCACATTTATGTGTTTGTTTGTTTGTCTATCTATTCTTTTGGGTTTTTATTTCTAATGAGGTCGACCCGTTGTCTATTTATTATTTTTTTTACTACGCATCAAGCTGCGCTGCTTGTCTTTGCTCCTGTGTTCTCGCGCACTCTCACCTTTTCCACTTATTTTTATTTTTGATTTATTTTTGATTTATTTTGTCAATTTAAAAAAAAATACGCATCGTGCTGTGCTGTTTGTGTTTGCTTGAGTGCATTCGCGCGCTCTCGCTTTCTCCACTTTACAATTTTTTTGTTATTATTTATCTATTACTGAGAATTTATTTTATTTTTTATTTGTTTATTTAAATGAAGTCGACCAGTTGCCTGCCCTTCCTTCCAATATCCGTCACCGAGACAAACTGAACAAAGTTCTGAGGTCGACCTTGTAAAGATAAGGATTCAGGTCTGTCTGCTGTTTACCTTTGCTCCTGCGCGCACTGCCTTTCTCTCCACATTTATGTGTTTGTTTGTTTGTCTATCTAATCTTTTGGGTTTTTATTTCTAATGAGGTCGACCAGTTGTCTATTTATTATTTTTTTTACTACGCATCAAGCTGCGCTGCTTGTCTTTGCTCCTGTGTGCTCGCGCACTCTCGCCTTTTCCACTTATTTTTATTTTTTATTTATTTTGTCAATTTAAAAAAATATACGCATCGTGCTGTGCTGTTTGTGTTTGCTTGAGTGCATTCGCGCGCTCTTGCTTTCTGCACTTTACAATTTTTTGTTATTATTTATCTATTCCTGAGAGTTTATCTTATTTTTTATTTGTTTATTTAAATGAAGTCGACCAGTTGCCTGCACTTCCTTCCATTATCCGTCACCGAGACAAACTGAACAAAGTTCTGAGGTCGACCTTGTAAAGATAAGGATTCAGGTCTGTCTGCTGTTTACCTTTGCTCCTGTGCGCACTGCCCTTCTCTCCACATTTATGTGTTTGTTTGTTTGTCTATCTAATCTTTTGGGTTTTTATTTCTAATGAGGTCGACCAGTTGTCTATTTATTATTTTTTTTACTACGCTTCAAGCTGCGCTGCTTGTCTTTGCTCCTGTGTGCTCGCGCACTCTCGCCTTTTCCACTTATTTTTATTTTTGATTTATTTTTGATTTATTTTGTCAATTTTAAAAAAAATACGCATCGTGCTGTGCTGTTTGTGTTTGCTTGAGTGCATTCGCGCGCTCTCGCTTTCTCCACTTTACAATTTCTTTGTTATTATTTATCTATTCCTGAGAGTTTATCTTATTTTTTATTTGTTTATTTAAATGAAGTCGACCAGGTGCCTGCCCTTCCTTCCATTATCCGTCACCGAGACAAACTGAACAAAGTTCTGAGGTCGACCTTGTAAAGATAAGGATTCAGGTCTGTCTGCTGTTTAGGTTTGCTCCTGCGCGCACTGCCCTTCTCTCCACATTTATGTGTTTGTTTGTTTGTCTATCTAATCTTTTGGGTTTTTATTTCTAATGAGGTCGACCAGTTGTCTATTTATTATTTTTTTTACTACGCATCAAGCTGCGCTGCTTGTCTTTGCTCCTGTGTGCTCGCGCACTCTCGCCTTTTCCACTTATTTTTATTTTTGATTTATTTTTGATTTATTTTGTTAATTAAAAAAAATACGCATCGTGCTGTGCTGTTTGTGTTTGCTTGAGTGCATTAGCGCGCTCTCGCTTTCTCCTCTTTACAATTTTTTCGTTATTATTTATCTATTCCTGAGCATTTATCTCATTTTTTGTTTATTTAAATGAAGTCGACCAGTTGCCTGCCCTTCCTTCCATTATCCGTCACCGAGACAAACTGAACAAAGTTCTGAGGTCGACCTTGTAAAGATAAGGATTCAGTGTCTGCTCTTTACCTTTGCTCCTGCGCGCACTGCCCTTCTCTCCACATTTATGTGTTTGTTTGTTTGTCTATCTAATCTTTTGGGTTTTTATTTCTAATGAGGTCGACCAGTTGTCTATTTATTATTTTTTTTACTACGCATCAAGCTGCGCTGCTTGTCTTTGCTCCTGTGTGCTCGCGCACTCTCGCCTTTTCCACTTATTTTTATTTTTGATTTATTTTTGATTTATTTTGTCAATTTAAAAAAAATACGCATCGTGCTGTGCTGTTTGTGTTTGCTTGAGTGCATTCGCGCGCTCTCGCTTTCTCCACTTTACAATTTTTTTGTTATTATTTATCTATTCCTGAGAGTTTATCTTATTTTTTATTTGTTTATTTAAATGAAGTCGACCAGTTGCCTGCCCTTCCTTCCATTATCCGTCACCGAGACAAACTGAACAAAGTTCTGAGGTCGACCTTGTAAAGATAAAGATTCAGGTCTGTCTGCTGTTTACCTTTGCTCCTGCGCGCACTGCCCTTCTCTCCACATTTATGTGTTTGTTTGTTTGTCTATCTATTCTTTTGGGTTTTTATTTCTAATGAGGTCGACCCGTTGTCTATTTATTATTTTTTTTACTACGCATCAAGCTGCGCTGCTTGTCTTTGCTCCTGTGTTCTCGCGCACTCTCACCTTTTCCACTTATTTTTATTTTTGATTTATTTTTGATTTATTTTGTCAATTTAAAAAAAAATACGCATCGTGCTGTGCTGTTTGTGTTTGCTTGAGTGCATTCGCGCGCTCTCGCTTTCTCCACTTTACAATTTTTTTGTTATTATTTATCTATTACTGAGAATTTATTTTATTTTTTATTTGTTTATTTAAATGAAGTCGACCAGTTGCCTGCCCTTCCTTCCAATATCCGTCACCGAGACAAACTGAACAAAGTTCTGAGGTCGACCTTGTAAAGATAAGGATTCAGGTCTGTCTGCTGTTTACCTTTGCTCCTGCGCGCACAGCCTTTCTCTCCACATTTATGTGTTTGTTTGTTTGTCTATCTAATCTTTTGGGTTTTTATTTCTAATGAGGTCGACCAGTTGTCTATTTATTATTTTTTTTACTACGCATCAAGCTGCGCTGCTTGTCTTTGCTCCTGTGTGCTCGCGCACTCTCGCCTTTTCCACTTATTTTTATTTTTTATTTATTTTGTCAATTTAAAAAAATATACGCATCGTGCTGTGCTGTTTGTGTTTGCTTGAGTGCATTCGCGCGCTCTTGCTTTCTGCACTTTACAATTTTTTGTTATTATTTATCTATTCCTGAGAGTTTATCTTATTTTTTATTTGTTTATTTAAATGAAGTCGACCAGTTGCCTGCACTTCCTTCCATTATCCGTCACCGAGACAAACTGAACAAAGTTCTGAGGTCGACCTTGTAAAGATAAGGATTCAGGTCTGTCTGCTGTTTACCTTTGCTCCTGTGCGCACTGCCCTTCTCTCCACATTTATGTGTTTGTTTGTTTGTCTATCTAATCTTTTGGGTTTTTATTTCTAATGAGGTCGACCAGTTGTCTATTTATTATTTTTTTTACTACGCTTCAAGCTGCGCTGCTTGTCTTTGCTCCTGTGTGCTCGCGCACTCTCGCCTTTTCCACTTATTTTTATTTTTGATTTATTTTTGATTTATTTTGTCAATTTAAAAAAAAATACGCATCGTGCTGTGCTGTTTGTGTTTGCTTGAGTGCATTCGCGCGCTCTCGCTTTCTCCACTTTACAATTTCTTTGTTATTATTTATCTATTCCTGAGAGTTTATCTTATTTTTTATTTGTTTATTTAAATGAAGTCGACCAGTTGCCTGCCCTTCCTTCCATTATCCGTCACCGAGACAAACTGAACAAAGTTCTGAGGTCGACCTTGTAAAGATAAGGATTCAGGTCTGTCTGCTGTTTAGGTTTGCTCCTGCGCGCACTGCCCTTCTCTCCACATTTATGTGTTTGTTTGTTTGTCTATCTAATCTTTTGGGTTTTTATTTCTAATGAGGTCGACCAGTTGTCTATTTATTATTTTTTTTACTACGCATCAAGCTGCGCTGCTTGTCTTTGCTCCTGTGTGCTCGCGCACTCTCGCCTTTTCCACTTATTTTTATTTTTGATTTATTTTTGATTTATTTTGTTAATTAAAAAAAATACGCATCGTGCTGTGCTGTTTGTGTTTGCTTGAGTGCATTAGCGCGCTCTCGCTTTCTCCTCTTTACAATTTTTTCGTTATTATTTATCTATTCCTGAGCATTTATCTTATTTTTTGTTTATTTAAATGAAGTCGACCAGTTGCCTGCCCTTCCTTCCATTATCCGTCACCGAGACAAACTGAACAAAGTTCTGAGGTCGACCTTGTAAAGATAAGGATTCAGTGTCTGCTCTTTACCTTTGCTCCTGCGCGCACTGCCCTTCTCTCCACATTTATGTGTTTGTTTGTTTGTCTATCTAATCTTTTGGGTTTTTATTTCTAATGAGGTCGACCAGTTGTCTATTTATTATTTTTTTTACTACGCATCAAGCTGCGCTGCTTGTCTTTGCTCCTGTGTGCTCGCGCACTCTCGCCTTTTCCACTTATTTTTATTTTTGATTTATTTTTGATTTATTTTGTCAATTTAAAAAAAATACGCATCGTGCTGTGCTGTTTGTGTTTGCTTGAGTGCATTCGCGCGCTCTCGCTTTCTCCACTTTACAATTTTTTTGTTATTATTTATCTATTCCTGAGAGTTTATCTTATTTTTTATTTGTTTATTTAAATGAAGTCGACCAGTTGCCTGCCCTTCCTTCCATTATCCGTCACCGAGACAAACTGAACAAAGTTCTGAGGTCGACCTTGTAAAGATAAGGATTCAGATCTGTCTGCTGTTTACGTTTGCTCCTGCGCGCACTGCCCTTCTCTCCACATTTATGTGTTTGTTTGTTTGTCTATCTAATCTTTTGGGTTTTTATTTCTAATGAGGTCGACCAGTTGTCTATTTATTATTTTTTTTACTACGCATCAAGCTGCGCTGCTTGTCTTTGCTCCTGGGTGCTCGCGCACTCTCGCCTTTTCCACTTATTTTTATTTTTGATTTATTTTTGATTTATTTTGTCAATTAAAAAAAAATACGCATCGTGCTGTGCTGTTTGTGTTTGCTTGAGTGCATTTGCGCGCTCTCGCTTTCTCCTCTTTACAATTTTTTCGTTATTATTTATCTATTCCTGAGAGTTTATCTTATTTTTTATTTGTTTATTTAAATGAAGTCGACCAGTTGCCTGCCCTTCCTTCCATAATCCGTCACCGAGACAAACTGAACAAAGTTCTGAGGTCGACCTTGTAAAGATAAGGATTCAGGTCTGTCTGCTGTTTACCTTTGCTCCTGCGCGCACTGCCCTTCTCTCCACATTTATGTGTTTGTTTGTTTGTCTATCTAATCTTTTGGGTTTTTATTTCTAATGAGGTCGACCAGTTGTCTATTTATTATTTTTTTTACTACGCATCAAGCTGCGCTGCTTGTCTTTGCTCCTGTGTGCTCGCGCACTCTCGCCTTTTCCACTTATTTTTATTTTTGATTTATTTTGTCAATTTAAAAAAATACGCATCGTGCTGTGCTGTTTGTGTTTGCTTGAGTGCATTCGCGCGCTCTCGCTTTCTCCACTTTACAATTTTTTTGTTATTATTTATCTATTCCTGAGAGTTTATCTTATTTTTTGTTTATTTAAATGAAGTCGACCAGTTGCCTGCCCTTCCTTCCATTATGCGTCACCGAGACAAACTGAACAAAGTTCTGAGGTCGACCTTGTAAAGATAAGGATTCAGGTCTGTCTGCTGTTTACCTTTGCTCCTGCGGGCACTGCCCTTCTCTCCACATTTATGTGTTTGTTTGTTTGTCTATCTAATCTTTGGGTTTTTATTTCTAATGAGGTCGACCAGTTGTCTATTTATTATTTTTTTTACTACGCATCAAGCTGCGCTGCTTGTCTTTGCTCCTGTGTGCTCGCGCACTCTCGCCTTTTCCACTTATTTTTATTTTTGATTTATTTTTGATTTATTTTGTCAATTTAAAAAAAATACGCATCGTGCTGTGCTGTTTGTGTTTGCTTGAGTGCATTCGCGCGCTCTCGCTTTCTCCACTTTGCAATTTTTTGTTATTATTTATCTATTCCTGAGAGTTTATCTTATTTTTTATTTGTTTATTTAAATGAAGTCGACCAGTTGCCTGCCCTTCCTTCCATTATCCGTCACCGAGACAAACTGAACAAAGTTCTGAGGTCGACCTTGTAAAGATAAGGATTCAGTGTCTGCTGTTTACCTTTGCTCCTGCGCGCACTGCCCTTCTCTCAACATTTATGTGTTTGTTTGTTTGTCTATCTAACCTTTTGGGTTTTTATTTCTAATGAGGTCGACCAGTTGTCTATTTATTATTTTTTTTACTACGCATCAAGCTGCGCTGCTTGTCTTTGCTCCTGTGTGCTCGCGCACTCTCGCCTTTTCCACTTATTTTTATTTTTGATTTATTTTGTCAATTTAAAAAAAAAATACGCATCGTGCTGTGCTGTTTGTGTTTGCTTGAGTGCATTCGCGCGCTCTCGCTTTCTCCACTTTACAATTTTTTTGTTATTATTCATCTATTCCTGAGAGTTTATCTTATTTTTTATTTGTTTATTTAAATGAAGTCGACCAGTTGCCTGCCCTTCCTTCCATTATCCGTCACCGAGACAAACTGAACAAAGTTCTGAGGTCGACCTTGTAAAGATAAGGATTCAGGTCTGTCTGCTGTTTACCTTTGCTCCTGCGCGCACTGCGCTTCTCTCCACATTTTTGTGTTTGTTTGTTTGTCTATCTAATCTTTTGGGTTTTTATTTCTAATGAGGTCGACCAGTTGTCTATTTATTATTTTTTTTACTACGCATCAAGCTGCGCTGCTTGTCTTTGCTCCTGTGTGCTCGCGCACTCTCGCCTTTTCCACTTATTTTTATTTTTGATTTATTTTTGATTTATTTTGTCAATTTTAAAATAAAATACGCATCGAGCTGTGCTGTTTGTGTTTGCTTGAGTATATTCGCGCACTCTCGCTTTCTCCACTTTACAATTTTTTTGTTATTATTTATCTATTCCTGAGAGTTTATCATTTTTTTAATTGTTTATTTAAATGAAGTCGACCAGTTGCCTGCACTTCCTTCCATTATCCGTCACCGAGACAGACTGAACAAAGTTCTGAGGTCGACCTTGTAAAGATAAGGATTCAGGTCTGTCTGCTGTTTACCTTTGCTCCTGCGCGCACTGCCCTTCTCTCCACATTTATGTGTTTGTTTGTTTGTCTATCTATTCTTCTGGGTTTTTATTTCTAATGAGGTCGACCAGTTGTCTATTTATTATTTTTTTTACTACGCATCAAGCTGCGCTGCTTGTCTTTGCTCCTGTGTGCTCGCGCACTCTCACCTTTTCCACTTATTTTTATTTTTGATTTATTTTTGATTTATTTTGTCAATTTAAAAAAAAAATACGCATCGTGCTGTGCTGTTTGTGTTTGCTTGAGTGCATTCGCGCGCTCTCGCTTTCTCCACTTTACAATTTTTTTGTTATTATTTATCTATTCCTGAGAGTTTATCTTATTTTTTATTTGTTTATTTAAATGAAGTCGACCAGTTGCCTGCCCTTCCTTCCAATATCCGTCACCGAGACAAACTGAACAAAGTTCTGAGGTCGACCTTGTAAAGATAAGGATTCAGATCTGTCTGCTGTTTACCTTTGCTCCTGCGCGCACTGCCTTTCTCTCCACATTTATGTGTTTGTTTGTTTGTCTATCTAATCTTTTGGGTTTTTATTTCTAATGAGGTCGACCAGTTGTCTATTTATTATTTTTTTTACTACGCATCAAGCTGCGCTGCTTGTCTTTGCTCCTGTGTGCTCGCGCACTCTCGCCTTTTCCACTTATTTTATTTTTTATTTATTTTGTCAATTTTAAAAAAAAATACGCATCGTGCTGTGCTGTTTGTGTTTGCTTGAGTGCATTCGCGCGCTCTCGCTTTCTGCACTTTACAATTTTTTGTTTTTATTTATCTATTCCTGAGAGTTTATCTTATTTTTTATTTGTTTATTTAAATGAAGTCGACCAGTTGCCTGCCCTTCCTTCCATTATCCGTCACCGAGACAAACTGAACAAAGTTCTGAGGTCGACCTTGTAAAGATAAGGATTCAGGTCTGTCTGCTGTTTACCTTTGCTCCTGTGCGCACTGCCCTTCTCTCCACATTTATGTGTTTGTTTGTTTGTCTATCTAATCTTTTGGGTTTTTATTTCTAATGAGGTCGACCAGTTGTCTATTTATTATTTTTTTTACTACGCATCAAGCTGCGCTGCTTGTCTTTGCTCCTGTGTGCTCGCGCACTCTCGCCTTTTCCACTTATTTTTATTTTTGATTTATTTTTGATTTATTTTGTCAATTTTAAAAAAAATACGCATCGTGCTGTGCTGTTTGTGTTTGCTTGAGTGCATTCGCGCGCTCTCGCTTTCTCCACTTTACAATTTCTTTGTTATTATTTATCTATTCCTGAGAGTTTATCTTATTTTTCATTTGTTTATTTAAATGAAGTCGACCAGTTGCCTGCCCTTCCTTCCATTATCCGTCACCGAGACAAACTGAAAAAAGTTCTGAGGTCGTCCTTGTAAAGATAAGGATTCAGGTCTGTCTGCTGTTTACCTTTGCTCCTGCGCGCACTGCCCTTCTCTCCACATTTATGTGTTTGTTTGTTTGTCTATCTAATCTTTTGGGTTTTTATTTCTAATGAGGTCGACCAGTTGTCTATTTATTATTTTTTTTACTACGCATCAAGCTGCGCTGCTTGTCTTTGCTCCTGTGTGCTCGCGCACTCTCGCCTTTTCCACTAATTTTTATTTTTGATTTATTTTTGATTTATTTTGTCAATTTAAAAAATACGCATCGTGCTGTGCTGTTTGTGTTTGCTTGAGTGCATTCGCGCGCTCTCGCTTTCTGCACTTTACAATTTTTTGTTATTATTTATCTATTCCTGAGAGTTTATCTTATTTTTTATTTGTTTATTTAAATGAAGTCGACCAGTTGCCTGCCCTTCCTTCCATTATCCGTCACCGAGACAAACTGAACAAAGTTCTGAGGTCGACCTTGTAAAGATAAGGATTCAGGTCTGTCTGCTGTTTACCTTTGCTCCTGTGCGCACTGCCCTTCTCTCCACATTTATGTGTTTGTTTGTTTGTCTATCTAATCTTTTGGGTTTTTATTTCTAATGAGGTCGACCAGTTGTCTATTTATTATTTTTTTTACTACGCATCAAGCTGCGCTGCTTGTCTTTGCTCCTGTGTGCTCGCGCACTCTCGCCTTTTCCACTTATTTTTATTTTTGATTTATTTTTGATTTATTTTGTCAATTTAAAAAAAAATACGCATCGTGCTGTGCTGTTTGTGTTTGCTTGAGTGCATTCGCGCGCTCTCGCTTTCTCCACTTTACAATTTCTTTGTTATTATTTATCTATTCCTGAGAGTTTATCTTATTTTTCATTTGTTTATTTAAATGAAGTCGACCAGTTGCCTGCCCTTCCTTCCATTATCCGTCACCGAGACAAACTGAACAAAGTTCTGAGGTCGACCTTGTAAAGATAAGGATTCAGGTCTGTCTGCTGTTTACCTTTGCTCCTGTGCGCACTGCCCTTCTCTCCACATTTATGTGTTTGTTTGTTTGTCTATCTAATCTTTTGGGTTTTTATTTCTAATGAGGTCGACCAATTGTCTATTTATTATTTTTTTTACTACGCATCAAGCTGCGCTGCTTGTCTTTGCTCCTGTGTGCTCGCGCACTCTCGCCTTTTCCACTTATTTTTATTTTTGATTTATTTTTGATTTATTTTGTCAATTTAAAAAAAATACGCAACATGCTGTGCTGTTTGTGTTTGCTTGAGTGCATTCGCGCGCTCTCGCTTTCTCCACTTTACAATTTTTTTGTTATTATTTATCTATTCCTGAGAGTTTATCTTATTTTTTGTTTATTTAAATGAAGTCGACCAGTTGCCTGCCCTTCCTTCCATTATCCGTCACCGAACACACTGAACAAAGTTCTGAGGTCGACCTTGTAAAATAAGGATTGAGGTCTCTCTGCTGTTTACCTTTGCTCCTGCGCGCACTGCCCTTCTCTCCACATTTATGTGTTTGTTTGTTTGTCTATCTAATCTTTTGGGTTTTTATTTCTAATGAGGTCGACCTGTTGTCTATTTATTATTTTTTTTACTACGCATCAAGCTGCGATGCTTGTCTTTGCTCCTGTGTGCTCGCGCACTCTCGCCTTTTCCACTGATTATAATTTTTGATTTATTTATGATTTATTTTGTCAATTTAAAAAAAATACGCATCGTGCTGTGCTGTTTGTGTTTGCTTGAGTGCATTCGCGCGCTCTCGCTTTCTCCACTTTACAATTTTTTTGTTATTATTTATCTATTCCTGAGAGTTTATCTTATTTTTTATTTGTTTATTTAAATGAAGTCGACCAGTTGCCTACCCTTCCTTCCATTATCCGTCACCGAGACAAACTGAACAAAGTTCTGAGGTCGACCTTGTAATGATAAGGATTCAGGTCTGTCTTCTGTTTACCTTTGCTCCTGCGCGCACTGCCCTTCTCTCCACATTTATGTGTTTGTTTGTTTGTCTATCTAATCTTTTGGGTTTTTATTTCTAATGAGGTCGACCAGTTGTCTATTTATTATTTTTTTTACTACGCATCAAGCTGCGCTGCTTGTCTTTGCTCCTGTGTGCTCGCGCACTCTCGCCTTTTCCACTTATTTTTATTTTTGATTTATTTTTGATTTATTTTGTCAATTTAAAAAAAATACGCATCGTGCTGTGCTGTTTGTGTTTGCTTGAGTGCATTCGCGCGCTCTCGCTTTCTGCACTTTACAATTTTTTGTTTTTATTTATCTATTCCTGAGAGTTTATCTTATTTTTTATTTGTTTATTTAAATGAAGTCGACCAGTTGCCTGCCCTTCCTTCCATTATCCGTCACCGAGACAAACTGAACAAAGTTCTGAGGTCGACCTTGTAAAGATAAGGATTCAGGTCTGTCTGCTGTTTACCTTTGCTCCTGTGCGCACTGCCCTTCTCTCCACATTTATGTGTTTGTTTGTTTGTCTATCTAATCTTTTGGGTTTTTATTTCTAATGAGGTCGACCAGTTGTCTATTTATTATTTTTTTTACTACGCATCAAGCTGCGCTGCTTGTCTTTGCTCCTGTGTGCTCGCGCACTCTCGCCTTTTCCACTTATTTTTATTTTTGATTTATTTTTGATTTATTTTGTCAATTTTAAAAAAAATACGCATCGTGCTGTGCTGTTTGTGTTTGCTTGAGTGCATTCGCGCGCCTCTCGCTTTCTCCACTTTACAATTTCTTTGTTATTATTTATCTATTCTGAGAGTTTATCTTATTTTTCATTTGTTTATTTAAATGAAGTCGACCAGTTGCCTGCCCTTCCTTCCATTATACGTCACCGAGACAAACTGAAAAAAGTTCTGAGGTCGTCCTTGTAAAGATAAGGATTCAGGTCTGTCTGCTGTTTACCTTTGCTCCTGCGCGCACTGCCATTCTCTCCACATTTATGTGTTTGTTTGTTTGTCTATCTAATCTTTTGGGTTTTTATTTCTAATGAGGTCGACCAGTTGTCTATTTATTATTTTTTTTACTACGCATCAAGCTGCGCTGCTTGTCTTTGCTCCTGTGTGCTCGCGCACTCTCGCCTTTTCCACTAATTTTTATTTTTGATTTATTTTTGATTTATTTTGTCAATTTAAAAAATACGCATCGTGCTGTGCTGTTTGTGTTTGCTTGAGTGCATTCGCGCGCTCTCGCTTTCTGCACTTTACAATTTTTTGTTATTATTTATCTATTCCTGAGAGTTTATCTTATTTTTATTTGTTTATTTAAATGAAGTCGACCAGTTGCCTGCCCTGCCTTCCCATTATCCGTCACCGAGACAAACTGAACAAAGTTCTGAGGTCGACCTTGTAAAGATAAGGATTCAGGTCTGTCTGCTGTTTACCTTTGCTCCTGTGCGCACTGCCCTTCTCTCCACATTTATGTGTTGTTTGTTTGTCTATCTAATCTTTTGGGTTTTTATTTCTAATGAGGTCGACCAGTTGTCTATTTATTATTTTTTTTACTACGCATCAAGCTGCGCTGCTTGTCTTTGCTCCTGTGTGCTCGCGCACTCTCGCCTTTTCCACTTATTTTTATTTTTGATTTATTTTTGATTTATTTTGTCAATTTAAAAAAAATACGCAACGTGCTGTGCTGTTTGTGTTTGCTTGAGTGCATTCGCGCGCTCTCGCTTTCTCCACTTTACAATTTTTTTGTTATTATTTATCTATTCCTGAGAGTTTATCTTATTTTTTGTTTATTTAAATGAAGTCGACCAGTTGCCTGCCCTTCCTTCCATTATCCGTCACCGAACACACTGAACAAAGTTCTGAGGTCGACCTTGTAAATAAGGATTGAGGTCTGTCTGCTGTTTACCTTTTGCTCCTGCGCGCACTGCCCTTCTCTCCACATTTATGTGTTTGTTTGTTTGTCTATCTAATCTTTTGGGTTTTTATTTCTAATGAGGTCGACCAGTTGTCTATTTATTATTATTTTTTACTACGCATCAAGCTGCAATGCTTGTCTTTGCTCCTGTGTGCTCGCGCACTCTCGCCTTTTCCACTTATTTTAATTTTTGATTTATTTTTGATTTATTTTGTCAATTTTAAAAAAAAATACGCATCGTGCTGTGCTGTTTGTGTTTGCTTGAGTGCATTTGCGTGCTCTCGCTTTCTCCACTTTACAATTTTTTTGTTATTATTTATCTATTCCTGAGAGTTTATCTCATTTTTTATTTGTTTATTTAAATGAAGTCGACCAGTTGCCTGCCCTTCCTTCCAATATCCGTCACCGAGACAAACTGAACAAAGTTCTGAGGTCGACCTTGTAAAGATAAGGATTCAGGTCTGTCTGCTGTTTACCTTTGCTCCTGCGCGCACTGCCTTTCTCTCCACATTTATGTGTTTGTTTGTTTGTCTATCTAATCTTTTGGGTTTTTATTTCTAATGAGGTCGACCAGTTGTCTATTTATTATTTTTTTTACTACGCATCAAGCTGCGCTGCTTGTCTTTGCTCCTGTGTGCTCGCGCACTCTCGCCTTTTCCACTTATTTTTATTTTTGATTTATTTTTGATTTATTTTGTCAATTTAAAAAAAATACGCATCGTGCTGTGCTGTTTGTGTTTGCTTGAGTGCATTCGCGCGCTCTCGCTTTCTGCACTTTACAATTTTTTGTTTTTATTTATCTATTCCTGAGAGTTTATCTTATTTTTTATTTGTTTATTTAAATGAAGTCGACCAGTTGCCTGCCCTTCCTTCCATTATCCGTCACCGAGACAAACTGAACAAAGTTCTGAGGTCGACCTTGTAAAGATAAGGATTCAGGTCTGTCTGCTGTTTACCTTTGCTCCTGTGCGCACTGCCCTTCTCTCCACATTTATGTGTTTGTTTGTTTGTCTATCTAATCTTTTGGGTTTTTAATTCTAATGAGGTCGACCAGTTGTCTATTTATTATTTTTTTTACTACGCATCAAGCTGCGCTGCTTGTCTTTGCTCCTGTGTGCTCGCGCACTCTCGCCTTTTCCACTTATTTTTATTTTTGATTCATTTTGATTTATTTTGTCAATTTTAAAAAATAAATCAAAAATGAATCAAAAATAAAAATAAGTGGAAAAGGCGAGAGGTGCGCGAGCACACAGGAGCAAAGACAAGCAGCGCAGCTTGATGCGTAGTAAAAAAAATAATAAATAGACAACTGGTCGACCTCATTAGAAATAAAAACCCAAAAGATTAGATAGACAAACCAAACAAACACATAAATGTGGAGAGAAGGGCAGTGCGCACAGGAGCAAAGGTAAACAGCAGACAGACCTGAATCCTTATCTTTACAAGGTCGACCTCAGAACTTTGTTCAGTTTGTCTCGGTGACGGATAATGGAAGGAAGGGCAGGCAACTGGTCGACTTCATTTAAATAAACAAATAAAAAATAAGATAAACTCTCAGGAATAGATAAATAAAAACAAAAAATTGTAAAGTGCAAGAAAGCGAGAGCGCGCGAATGCACTCAAGCAAACACAAACAGCACAGCACGATGCGTATTTTTTTTTAAATTGACAAAATAAATCAAAAATAAATCAAAAATAAAAATAAGTGGAAAAGGCGAGAGTGCGCGAGCACACAGGAGGCAAAGGACAAGCAGCGCAGCTTGATGCGTAGTAAAAAAAATAATAAATAGACAACTGGTCGACCTCATTAGAAATAAAACCCAAAAGATTAGATAGACAAACAAACAAACACATAAATGTGGAGAGAAAGGCAGTGCGCGCAGGAGCAAAGGTAAACAGCAGACAGACCTGAATCCTTATCTTTACAAGGTCGACCTCAGAACTTTGTTCAGTTTGTCTCGGTGACGGATATTGGAAGGAAGGGCAGGCAACTGGTCGACTTCATTTAAATAAACAAATAAAAAATGAGATAAACTCTCAGGAATAGATAAATAATAACAAAAAAATTGTAAAGTGGAGAAAGCGAGAGCACGCAAATGCACTCAAGCAAACACAAACAGCACAGCACGATGCGTATTTTTTTTTAAAATTGACCAAAATAAATCAAAAATAAATCAAAAATTAAAATAAGTGGAAAAGGCGAGAGTGCGCGAGCACACAGGAGCAAAGACAAGCATTGCAGCTTGATGCGTAGTAAAAAAAATAATAAATAGACAAACTGGTCGACCTCATTAGAAATAAAACCCAAAAGATTAGATAGACAAACAAACAAACACATAAATGTGGAGAGAAGGGCAGTGCGCGCAGGAGCAAAGGTAAACAGCAGACAGACCTCAATCCTTATTTTACAAGGTCGACCTCAGAACTTTGTTCAGTGTGTTCGGTGACGGATAATGGAAGGAAGGGCAGGCAACTGGTCGACTTCATTTAAATAAACAAAAAATAAGATAAACTCTCAGGAATAGATAAATAATAACAAAAAAATTGTAAAGTGGAGAAAGCGAGAGCGCGCGAATGCACTCAAGCAAACACAAACAGCACAGCACGTTGCGTATTTTTTTTAAATTGACAAAATAAATCAAAAATAAATCAAAAATAAAAATAAGTGGAAAAGGCGAGGAGTGCGCGAGCACACAGGAGCAAAGACAAGCAGCGCAGCTTGATGCGTAGTAAAAAAAATAATAAATAGACAACTGGTCGACCTCATTAGAAATAAAACCCAAAAGATTAGATAGACAAACAAACAAACACATAAATGTGGAGGAGAAGGGCAGTGCGCACAGGAGCAAAGGTAAACAGCAGACAGACCTGAATCCTTATCTTTACAAGGTCGACCTCAGAACTTTGTTCAGTTTGTCTCGGTGACGGATAATGGAAGGCAGGGCAGGCAACTGGTCGACTTCATTTAAATAAACAAATAAAAAATAAGATAAACTCTCAGGAATAGATAAATAATAACAAAAAATTGTAAAGTGCAGAAAGCGAGAGAGCGCGCGAATGCACTCAAGCAAACACAAACAGCACAGCACGATGCGTATTTTTTTAAATTGACAAAATAAATCAAAAATAAATCAAAAATAAAAATTAGTGGAAAAGGCGAGAGTGCGCGAGCACACAGGAGCAAAGACAAGCAGCGCAGCTTGATGCGTAGTAAAAAAAATAATAAATAGACAACTGGTCGACCTCATTAGAAAATAAAAACCCAAAGATTAGATAGACAAACAAACAAACACATAAATGTGGAGAGAAGGGCAGTGCGCGCAGGAGCAAAGGTAAACAGCAGACAGACCTGAATCCTTATCTTTACAAGGACGACCTCAGAACTTTTTTCAGTTTGTCTCGGTGACGTATAATGGAAGGAAGGGCAGGCAACTGGTCGACTTCATTTAAATAAACAAATGAAAAATAAGATAAACTCTCAGGAATAGATAAATAATAACAAAGAAATTGTAAAGTGGAGGAAAGCGGAGAGCGCGCGAATGCACTCAAGCAAACACAAACAGCACAGCACGATGCGTATTTTTTTAAAATTGACAAAATAAATCAAAAATAAATCAAAAATAAAAATAAGTGGAAAAGGCGAGAGTGCGCGAGCACACAGGAGCAAAGACAAGCAGCGCAGCTTGATGCGTAGTAAAAAAAATAATAAATAGACAACTGGTCGACCTCATTAGAAATAAAAACCCAAAAGATTAGATAGACAAACAAAACAAACACTAAAATGTGGAGAGAAGGGCAGTGCGCACAGGAGCAAAGGTAAAACAGCAGACAGACCTGAATCCTTATCTTTACAAGGTCGACCTCAGAACTTTGTTCAGTTTGTCTCGGTGACGGATAATGGAAGGAAGGGCAGGCAACTGGTCGACTTCATTTAAATAAACAAATAAAAAATAAGATAAAACTCTCAGGAATAGATAAATAAAACAAAAAATTGTAAAGTGCAGAAAGCGAGAGAGCGCGCGAATGCACTCAAGCAAACACAAACAGCACAGCACGATGCGTATTTTTTTTAAATTGACAAAATAAATCAAAAATAAATCAAAAATAAAAATAAGTGGAAAAGGCGAGACGTGCGCGAGCACACAGGAGCAAAGACAAGCAGCGCAGCTTGATGCGTAGTAAAAAAATAATAAATAGACAACTGGTCGACCTCATTAGAAATAAAAAACCCAAAAGATTAGATAGACAAACAAACAAACACATAAATGTGGAGAGAAGGGCAGTGCGCGCAGGAGCAAAGGTAAACAGAAGACCAGACCTGAATCCTTATCATTACAAGGTCGACCTCAGAACTTTGTTCAGTTTGTCTCGGTGACGGATAATGGAAGGAAGGGTAGGCAACTGGTCGACTTCATTTAAATAAACAAATAAAAAATAAGATAAAACTCTCAGGAATAGATAAATAATAACAAAAAAATTGTAAAGTGGAGAAAGCGATGAGCGCGCGAATGCACTCAAGGCAAAACACAAACAGCACAGCACGATGCGTATTTTTTTTAAATTGACAAAATAAATCATAAATAAATCAAAAATTATAATCAGTGGAAAAGGCGAGAGTGCGCGAGCACACAGGAGCAAAGACAAGCATCGCAGCTTGATGCGTAGTAAAAAAAATAATAAATAGACAACAGGTCGACCTCATTAGAAATAAAAACCCAAAAGATTAGATAGACAAACAAACAAACACATAAATGTGGAGGAGAAGGGCAGTGCGCGCAGGAGCAAAGGTAAACAGCAGAGAGACCTCAATCCTTATTTTACAAGGTCGACCTCAGAACTTTGTTCAGTGTGTTCGGTGACGGATAATGGAAGGAAGGGCAGGCAACTGGTCGACTTCATTTAAATAAACAAAAATAAGATAAACTCTCAGGAATAGATAAATAATAACAAAAAAATTGTAAAGTGGAGAAAGCGAGAGCGCGCGAATGCACTCAAGGCAAACACAAACAGCACAGCATGTTGCGTATTTTTTTTAAATTGACAAAATAAATCAAAAATAAATCAAAAATAAAAATAAGTGGAAAAGGCGAGAGATGTGCGCGAGCACACAGGAGCAAAGACAAGCAGCGCAGCTTGATGCGTAGTAAAAAAATAATAAAATAGACAATTGGTCGACCTCATTAGAAATAAAAACCCAAAGATTAGATAGACAAACAAACAAACACATAAATGTGGAGAGAAGGGCAGTGCGCACAGGAGCAAAGGTAAACAGCAGACAGACCTGAATCCTTATCTTTACAAGGTCGACCTCAGAACTTTGTTCAGTTTGTCTCGGTGACGGATAATGGAAGGAAGGGCAGGCAACTGGTCGACTTCATTTAAATAAACAAATGAAAATAAGATAAACTCTCAGGAATAGATAAATAATAACAAAGAAATTGTAAAGTGGAGAAAGCTGAGAGCGCGCGAATGCACTCAAGCAAACACAAACAGCACAGCACGATGGTATTTTTTTTTAAATTGACAAAATAAATCAAAAATAAATCAAAAATAAAAATAAGTGGAAAAGGCGAGGAGAAGTGCGCGAGCACACAGGAGCAAGACAAGCAGCGCAGCTTGATGCGTAGTAAAAAAAATAATAAATAGACAACTGGTCGACCTCATTAGAAAATAAAAACCAAAAGATTAGATAGACAAACAAACAAAACACATAAATGTGGAGAGAAGGGCAGTGCGCACAGGAGCAAAGGTAAACAGCAGACAGACCTGAATCCTTATCTTTACAAGGTCGACCTCAGAACTTTGTTCAGTTTGTCTCGGTGACGGATAATGGAAGGAAGGGCAGGCAACTGGTCGACTTCATTTAAATAAACAAATAAAAAATAAGATAAACTCTCAGGAATAGATAAATAATAACAAAAAATTGTAAAGTGCAGAAAGCGATGAGCGCGCGAATGCACTCAAGCAAACACAAACAGCACAGCACGATGCGTATTTTTTAAATTGACAAAAATAAATCAAAAATAAATCAAAAATAAAAAATTAGTGGAAAAGGCGAGATGGTGCGCGAGCACACAGGAGCAAGACAAGCAGCGCAGCTTGATGCGTAGTAAAAAAATAATAAATAGACAACTGGTCGACCTCATTAGAAATAAAAACCCAAAAGATTAGATAGACAAACAAACAAACACATAAATGTGGAGAGAAGGGCAGTGCGCGCAGGAGCAAAGGTAAACAGCAGACAGACCTGAATCCTTATCTTTACAAGGACGACCTCAGAACTTTTTTCAGTTTGTCTCGGTGACGGATAATGGAAGGAAGGGCAGGCAAACTGGTCGACTTCATTTAAATAAACAAATGAAAAATAAGATAAACTCTCAGGAATAGATAAATAATAACAAAGAAATTGTAAAGTGGAGAAAGCGAGAGCGCGCGAATGCACTCAAGCAAACACAAACAGCACAGCACGATGCGTATTTTTTTTAAAATTGACAAAATAAATCAAAATAAATCAAAAAATAAAAATAAGTGGAAAAGGCGAGAGTGCGCGAGCACACAGGAGCAAAGACAAGCAGCGCAGCTTGATGCGTAGTAAAAAAATAATAAATAGACAACTGGTCGACCTCATTAGAAATAAAAACCCAAAGATTAGATAGACAAACAAACAAACACATAAATGTGGAGAGAAGGGCAGTGCGCACAGGAGCAAAGGTAAACAGCAGACAGACCTGAATCCTTATCTTTACAAGGTCGACCTCAGAACTTTGTTCAGTTTGTCTCAGGTGACGGATAATGGAAGGAAGGGCAGGCAAACTGGTCGACTTCATTTAAATAAACAAATAAAAAATAAGATAAACTCTCAGGAATAGATAAATAAAAACAAAAAAATTGTAAAGTGCAGAAAGCGAGAGCGCGCGATGCACTCAAGCAAACACAAACAGCACAGCACGATGCGTATTTTTTTTAAAATTGACAAATAAATAAAAATAAAATAAGTGGAAAAGGCGAGAGTGCGCGAGCACACAGGAGCAAAGACAAGCAGCGCAGCTTGATGCGTAGTAAAAAAAATAATAAATAGACAACCTGGTCGACTCATTAGAAATAAAAACCCAAAGATTAGATAGACAAACAAACAAACACATAAATGTGGAGAGGAAAGGCAGTGCGCGCAGGAGCAAAGGTAAACAGCAGACAGATCTGAATCCTTATCTTTACAAGGTCGACCTCAGAACTTTGTTCAGTTTGTCTCGGTGACGGATATTGGAAGGAAGGGCAGGCAACTGGTCGACTTCATTTAATAAACAAATAAAAAATAAGATAAACTCTCAGGAATAGATAAATAATAACAAAAAAATTGTAAAGTGGAGAAAGCGAGAGCGCGCGAATGCACTCAAGCAAACACAAACAGCACAGCACGATGCGTATTTTTTTTTTTAAATTGACAAAATAAATCAAAATAAATCAAAAATAAAAATAAGTGGAAAAGGTGAGAGGTGCGCGAGCACACAGGAGCAAAGACAAGCAGCGCAGCTTGATGCGTAGTAAAAAAAATAATAAATAGACAACTGGTCGACCTCATTAGAAATAAAAACCCAGAAGAATAGATAGACAAACAAACAAACACATAAATGTGGAGAGAAGGGCAGTGCGCGCAGGAGCAAAGGTAAAACAGCAGACAGACCTGAATCCTTATCTTTTACAAGGTCGACCTCAGAACTTTGTTCAGTCTGTCTCGGTGACGGATAATGGAAGGAAGTGCAGGCAACTGGTCGACTTCATTTAAATAAACAATTAAAAAAATGATAAACTCTCAGGAATAGATAAATAATAACAAAAAAATTGTAAAGTGGAGGAAAGCGGAGAGTGCGCGAATATACTCAAGCAAACACAAACAGCACAGCTCGATGCGTATTTTATTTTTAAAATTGACAAAATAAATCAAAAATAAATCAAAAATAAAAATAAGTGGAAAAGGCGAGAGTGCGCGAGCACACAGGAGCAAAGACAAGCAGCGCAGCTTGATGCGTAGTAAAAAAAATAATAAATAGACAACTGGTCGACCTCATTAGAAATAAAAACCCAAAGATTAGATAGACAAACAAACAAACACAAAAATGTGGAGAGAAGCGCAGTGCGCGCAGGAGCAAAGGTAAACAGCAGACAGACCTGAATCCTTATCTTTACAAGGTCGACCTCAGAACTTTGTTCAGTTTGTCTCGGTGACGGATAATGGAAGGAGGGCAGGCAACTGGTCGACTTCATTTAAAATAAACAAATAAAAAATAAGATAAACTCTCAGGAATAGATGAATAATAACAAAAAAATTGTAAAGTGGAGAAGCGAGAGCGCGCGAATGCACTCAAGCAAACACAAACAGCACAGCACGATGCGTATTTTTTTTTTAAATTGACAAAATAAATCAAAAATAAAAATAAGTGGAAAAAGGCGAGAAGTGCGCGAGCACACAGGAGCAAAGACAAGCAGCGCAGCTTGATGCGTAGTAAAAAAAATAATAAATAGACAACTGGTCGACCTCATTAGAATAAAAAACCCAAAAGGTTAGATAGACAAACAAACAAACACATAAATGTTGAGAGAAGGGCAGTGCGCGCAGGAGCAAAGGTAAACAGCAGACACTGAATCCTTATCTTTACAAGGTCGACCTCAGAACTTTGTTCAGTTTGTCTCGGTGACGGATAATGGAAGGAAGGGCAGGCAACTGGTCGACTTCATTTAAATAAAACAAATAAAAATAAGATAAACTCTCAGGAATAGATAAATAATAACAAAAATTGCAAAGTGGAGAAAGCGAGAGAGCGCGCGAATGCACTCAAGCAAACACAAACAGCACAGCACGATGCGTATTTTTTTTAAATTGACAAAATAAATCAAAAATAAATCAAAAATAAAAATAAGTGGAAAAGGCGAGAGTGCGCGAGCACACAGGAGCAAAGACAAGCAGCGCAGCTTGATGCGTAGTAAAAAAAATAATAAATAGACAAACTGGTCGACCTCATTAGAAATAAAAACCCAAAGATTAGATAGACAAACAAACAAACACATAAATGTGGAGAGAAGGGCAGTGCCCGCAGGAGCAAAGGTAAACAGCAGACAGACCTGAATCCTTATCTTTACAAGGTCGACCTCAGAACTTTGTTCAGTTTGTCTCGGTGACGCATAATGGAAGGAAGGGCAGGCAACTGGTCGACTTCATTTAAATAAACAAAAAATAAGATAAACTCTCAGGAATAGATAAATAATAACAAAAAAATTGTAAAGTGGAGAAAGCGATGAGCGCGCGAATGCACTCAAGCAAACACAAACAGCACAGCACGATGCGTAATTTTTTTAAATTGACAAAATAAATCAAAAATAAAATAGTGGAAAAGGCGAGAAGTGCGCGAGCACACAGGAGCAAAGACAGCAGCGCAGCTTGATGCGTAGTAAAAAAAATAATAAATAGACACTGGTCGACCTCATTAGAAATAAAAACCAAAAGATTAGATAGACAAACAAACAAACACATAAATGTGGAGAGAAGGGCAGTGCGCGCAGGAGCAAAGGTAAACAGCAGACAGACCTGAATCCTTATCTTTACAAGGTCGACCTCAGAACTTTGTTCAGTTTGTCTCGGTGACGGATTATGGAAGGAAGGGCAGGCAACTGGTCGACTTCATTTAAATAAACAAATAAAAATAAGATAAAACTCTCAGGAATAGATAAATAATAACGAAAAAAATTGTAAAGAGGAGAAAGCCGAAGAGCGCGCAAATGCACTCAAGCAAACACAAACAGCACAGCACGATGCGTAATTTTTTTTTAATGACAAAATAAATCAAAAATAAATCAAAATAAAAATAAGTGGAAAAGGCGAGAGTGCGCGAGCACCAGGAGCAAAGACAAGCAGCGCAGCTTGATGCGTAGTAAAAAAATAATAAATAGGACAACTGGTCGACCTCATTAGAAATAAAACCCAAAAGATTAGATAGACAAACAAACAAACACATAAATGTGGAGAGAAGGGCAGTGCGCGCGGAGCAAACGTAAACAGCAGACAGATCTGAATCCTTATCTTTACAAGGTCGACCTCAGAACTTTGTTCAGTTTGTCTCGGTGACGGATAATGGAAGGAAGGGCAGGCAAGTCTGGTCGACTTCATTTAAATAAACAATAAAAAAATAAGATAAACTCTCAGGAATAGATAAATAATAACAAAAAAAATTGTAAAGTGGAGAAAGCCGAGAGCGCGCGAATGCACTCAAGCAAACACAAACAGCACAGCACGATGCGTATTTTTTTTAAATTGACAAATAAATCAAAAATAAATCAAAAATAAAAATAAGTGGAAAAGGCGAGAGTGCGCGAGCACACAGGAGCAAAGACAAGCAGCGCAGCTTGATGCGTAGTAAAAAAAATAATAAATAGACAACTGGTCGACCTCATTAGAAATAAAAACCCAAAAGATTAGATAGACAAACAAACAAACACATAAATGTGGAGAGAAGGGCAGTGCGCGCAGGAGCAAAGGTAAAGAGCAGACACTGAATCCTTATCTTTACAAGGTCGACCTCAGAACTTTGTTCAGTTTGTCTCGGTGACGGATAATGGAAGGAAGGGCAGGCAACTGGTCGACTTCATTTAAATAAACAAAAAATAAGATAAATGCTCAGGAATAGATAAATAATAACGAAAAAATTGTAAAGAGGAGAAAGCGAGAGCGCGCTAATGCACTCAAGCAAACACAAACAGCACAGCACGATGCGTATTTTTTTTAATTAACAAATAAATCAAAAATAAATCAAAAATAAAAATAAGTGGAAAAGGCGAGATGTGCGCGAGCACACAGGAGCAAAGACAAGCAGCGCAGCTTGATGCGTAGTAAAAAAAATAATAAATAGACAACTGGTCGACCTCATTAGAAATAAAAACCCAAAAGATTAGATAGACAAACAAACAAACACATAAATGTGGAGAGAAGGGCAGTGCGCGCAGGAGCAAACCTAAACAGCAGACAGACCTGAATCCTTATCTTTACAAGGTCGACCTCAGAACTTTGTTCAGTTTGTCTCGGTGACGGATAATGGAAGGAAGGGCAGGCAATCTGGTCGACTTCATTTAAATAAACAAATAAAAATAAGATAAACTCTCAGGAATAGATAAATATAACAAAGAAAGAAATTGTAAAGTGGAGAAAGCGAGGAGCGCGCGAATGCACTCAAGCAAACACAAACAGCACAGCACGATGCGTATTTTTTTTTAAATTGACAAAATAAATCAAAAATAAATCAAAAATAAAAATAAGTGGAAAAGGCGAGGAGTGCGCGAGCACACAGGAGCAAAGACAAGCAGCGCAGCTTGAAGCGTAGTAAAAAAAATAATAAATAGACAAGCCTGGTCGACCTCATTAGAAATAAAAACCCAAAAGATTAGATAGACAAACAAACAAACACATAAATGTGGAGAGAAGGGCAGTGCGCACAGGAGCAAGGTAAACAGCAGACAGACCTGAAATCCTTATCTTTACAAGGTCGACCTCAGAACTTTGTTCAGTTTGTCTCGGTGACGGATAATGGAAGGAAGTGCAGGCCAACTGGTCGACTTCATTTAAATAAACAAATAAAAAATAAGATAAAACTCTCAGGAATAGATAAAATAATAACAAAAAATTGTAAAGTGCAGAAAAGCAAGAGCGCGCGAATGCACTCAAGCAAACACAAAACAGCACAGCACGATGGTATATTTTTTTAAATTGACAAAATAAATAAAAAATAAAAATAAGTGGAAAAGGCGAAGAGTGCGCGAGCACACAGGAGCAAAGACAAGCAGCGCAGCTTGATGCGTAGTAAAAAAAATAATAAATAGACAACTGGTCGACCTCATTAGAAATAAAAACCCAAAGATTAGATAGACAAACAAACAAACACATAAATGTGGAGAGAAAGGCTGTGCGCGCAGGAGCAAAGGTAAACAGCAGACAGACCTGAATCCTTATCTTTACAAGGTCGACCTCAGAACTTTGTTCAGTTTGTCTCGGTGACGGATATTGGAAGGAAGGGCAGGCAACTGGTCGACTTCATTTAAATAAACAAATAAAAAATAAAATAAATTCTCAGTAATAGATAATAATAACAAAAAAATTGTAAAGTGGAGAAAGCGAGAGCGCGCGAATGCACTCAAGCAACACAAACAGCACAGCACGATGCGTATTTTTTTTTAAATTGACAAAATAAATCAAAAATAAATCAAAAATAAAAATAAGTGGAAAAGGTGAGAAGTGCGCGAGAACACAGGAGCAAAGACAAGCAGCGCAGCTTGATGCGTAGTAAAAAAAATAATAAATAGACAACGGGTCGACCTCATTAGAAATAAAAACCCAAAAGAATAGATAGACAAACAAACAAACACATAAATGTGGAGAGAGGGCAGTGCGCGCAGGAGCAAAGGTAAACAGCAGACAGACCTGAATCTTTATCTTTACAAGGTCGACCTCAGAACTTTGTTCAGTTTGTCTCGGGTGACGGATAATGGAAGGAAGGGCAGGCAACTGGTCGACTTCATTTAAATAAACAAATAAAAAATAAGATAAACTCTCAGGAATAGATAAATAATAACAAAAAAATTGTAAAGTGGAAGAAAGCGAGAGCGCGCGAATGCACTCAAGCAAACACAAACAGCACAGCACGATGCGTATTTTTTTTAAATTGACAAAATAAATCAAAAATAAATCAAAAATAAAAATAAGTGGAAAAGGCGAGAGTGCGCGAGCACACAGGAGCAAAGACAAGCAGCGCAGCTTGATGCGTAGTAAAAAAATAATAAATAGACAACTGGTCGACCTCATTAGAAATAAAAACCCAAAAGATTAGATAGACAAACAAACAAACACATAAATGTGGAGAGAAGGGCAGTGCGCGCAGGAGCAAAGGTAAAGAGCAGACACTGAATCCTTATCTTTACAAGGTCGACCTCAGAACTTTGTTCAGTTTGTCTCGGTGACGGATAATGGAAGGAAGGGCAGGCAACTGGTCGACTTCATTTAAATAAACAAAAAAATGAGATAAATGCTCAGGAATAGATAAATAATAACGAAAAAATTGTAAAGAGGAGAAAGCGAGTGAGCGCGCTAATGCACTCAAGCAAACACAAACAGCACAGCACGATGCGTATTTTTTTTAATTAACAAAATAAATCAAAAATAAATCAAAAATAAAAATAAGTGGAAAAGGCGAGAAGTGCGCGAGCACACAGGAGCAAAGACAAGCAGCGCAGCTTGATGCGTAGTAAAAAAAATAATAAATAGACAAACTGGTCGACCTCATTAGAAATAAAAACCCAAAAGATTAGATAGACAAACAAACAAACACATAAATGTGGAGAGAAGGGCAGTGCGCGCAGGAGCAAACCTAAACAGCAGACAGACCTGAATCCTTATCTTTACAAGGTCGACCTCAGAACTTTGTTCAGTTTGTCTCGGTGACGGATAATGGAAGGAAGGGCAGGCACCTGGTCGACTTCATTTAAATAAACAAATAAAAAATAAGATAAACTCTCAGGAATAGATAAATAATAACAAAGAAATTGTAAAGTGGAGAAAGCGAGAGCGCGCGAATGCACTCAAGCAAACACAAACAGCACAGCACGATGCGTATTTTTTTTAAAATTGACAAAATAAATCAAAAATAAATCAAAAATAAAAATAAGTGGAAAAGGCGAGAAGTGCGCGAGCACACAGGAGCAAAGACAAGCAGCGCAGCTTGAAGCGTAGTAAAAAAAATAATAAATAGACAACTGGTCGACCTCATTAGAAATAAAAACCCAAAAGATTAGATAGACAAACAAACAAACACATAAATGTGGAGAGAAGGGCAGTGCGCACAGGAGCAAAGGTAACAGCAGACAGACCTGAATCCTTATCCTTTACAAGGTCGACCTCAGAACTTTGTTCAGTTTGTCTCGGTGACGGATAATGGAAGGAAGTGCAGGCAACTGGTCGACTTCATTTAAATAAACAAATAAAAAATAAGATAAACTCTCAGGAATAGATAAATAATAACAAAAAATTGTAAAGTGCAGAAAGCAAGAGCGCGCGAATGCACTCAAGCAAACACAAACAGCACAGCACGATGCGTATATTTTTTTAAATTGACAAAATAAATAAAAAATAAAAAATAAGTGGAAAAGGCGAGGAGGTGCGCGAGCACACAGGAGCAAAGACAAGCAGCGCAGCTTGATGCGTAGTAAAAAAAATAATAAATAGACAACTGGTCGACCTCATTAGAAATAAAAACCCAAAAGATTAGATAGACAAACAAACAAACACATAAAAGTGGAGAGAAAGGCAGTGCGCGCAGGAGCAAAGGTAAACAGCAGACAGACCTGAATCCTTATCTTTACAAGGTCGACCTCAGAAACTTTGTTCAGTTTGTCTCGGTGACGGATATTGGAAGGAAGGGCAGGCAACTGGTCGACTTCATTTAAAATAAACAAATAAAAAATAAAATAAATTCTCAGTAATAGATAAATAATAACAAAAAATTGTAAAGTGGAGAAAGCGAGAGCGCGCGAATGCACTCAAGCAAACACAAACAGCACAGCACGATGCGTATTTTTTTTTAAATTGACAAAATAAATCAAAAATAAATCAAAAATAAAAATAAGTGAAAAGGTGAGAGTGCGCGAGAACACAGGAGCAAAGACAAGCAGCGCAGCTTGATGCGTAGTAAAAAAATAATAAATAGACAACGGGTCGACCTCATTAGAAATAAAAACCCAAAAGAATAGATAGACAAACAAACAAACACATAAATGTGGAGAGAAGGGCAGTGCGCGCAGGAGCAAAGGTAAACAGCAGACAGACCTGAATCTTTATCTTTACAAGGTCGACCTCAGAACTTTGTTCAGTTTGTCTCGGTGACGGATAATGGAAGGAAGTGCAGGCAACTGGTCGACTTCATTTAAATAAACAATTAAAAAAATGATAAACTCTCAGGAATAGATAAATAATAACAAAAAAATTGTAAAGTGGAGAAAGCGAAGAGGAGAGCGCGCGAATGCACTCAAGCAAACACAAACAGCACAGCACGATGCGTATTTTTTTTTAAATTGACAAAATAAATCAAAAATAAATCAAAAATAAAAAATAAGTGGAAAAGGCGAGAGTGCGCGAGCACACAGGAGCAAAGACAAGCAGCGCAGCTTGATGCGTAGTAAAAAAAATAATAAATAGACAACTGGTCGTCCTCATTAGAAATAAAAACCCGAAGGATTAGATAGACAAGCAAACAAAACACATAAATGTGGAGAGAAGGGCAGTGCGCGCAGGAGCAAAGGTAAACAGCAGACAGACCTGAATCCTCATGTTTCCAAGGTCGACCTCAGAACTTTGTTCAGTTTGTCTCGGTGACGGATAATGGAAGGAAGGGCAGGTAACTGGTCGACTTCATTTAAATAAACAAAAAAAAATAAGATAAAACTCTCAGGAATAGATAAATAATAACAAAAAAATTGTAAAGTGGAGAAAGCTAGAGCGCGCGAATGCACTCAAGCAAACACAAACAGCACAGCACGATGCGTATTTTTTTTTAAATTGACAAAATAAATCAAAAATAAATCAAAAATAAAATAAGTGGAAAAGGCGAGATTGCGCGAGCACACATGAGCAAAGACAAGCAGCGCAGCTTGATGCGTAGTAAAAAAAAATAATAAATAGACAACTGGTCGACCTCATTAGAAATAAAAACCGAAAAAGATTAGATAGACAAACAAACAAACACATAAATGTGGAGAGAAGGGCAGTGCGCAGGAGCAAAGTTAAACAGCAGACAGACCTGAATCCTTATCTTTACAATGTCGACCTCAGAACTTTGTTCAGTTTGTCTCGGTGACGGATAATGGATGGAAGGGCAGGCAACTGGTCGACCTTCATTTAAATAAACAAATAAAAAATAAGATAAAACTCTCAGGAATAGATAAATAATAAAAAAATTGTAAATTGAAGAAAAGCGAGGAGAGCGCGAATGCACTCAAGCAAACACAAACAGCACAGCACGATGCGTATTTTTTTTTAAATTGACAAAATAAATCAAAAATAAATCAAAAATAAAAATAAGTGGAAAAGGCGAGAGTGCGCGAGCGCACAGGAGCAAAGACAAGCAGCGCAGCTTGATGCGTAGTAAAAAAAAAATAATAAATAGACAACTGGTCGACCTCATTAGAAATAAAAACCCAAAAGATTAGATAGACTAACAAACAAACACATAAATGTGGAGAGAAGGGCAGTGCGCAGGAGCAAAGTTAAACAGCAGACAGACCTGAATCCTTATCTTTTCAAGGTCGACCTCAGAACTTTGTTCAGTTTGTCTCGGTGAAGGATAATGGAAGGAAGGGCAGGCAACTGGTCGACTTCATTTTAAATAAACAAATAAAAATAAGATAAACTCTCAGGAATAGATAAATAATAACAAAAAAATTGTAAAGTGGAGAAAGCGGAGAGAGCGCGAATGCACTCAAGCAAACACAAAAGCACAGCACGATGCGTATTTTTTTTTTAAATTGGCAAAATAAATAAAAAATAAATCAAAAGAAAAATAAGTGGAAAATGCGAGAGTGCGCGAGCACACAGGAGCAAAGACAAGCAGCGCAGCTTGATGGGTAGTAAAAAAAATAATAAATAGACAACTGGTCGACCTCATTAGAAATAAAAACCCAAAAAGATTAGATAGACAAACAAACACATAAATGTGGAGAGAAGGGCAGTGCGCGCAGGAGCAAAGGTAAACAGCAGACAGACCTGAATCCTTATCTTTACAAGGTCGACCTCAGAACTTTGTTCAGTTTGTCTCGGTTGACGGTTAATGGAAGGAAGGGCAGCAACTGGTCGACTTCATTTAAATAAACAAATAAAAAATAAGATAAACTCTCAGGAATAGATAAATAATAACAAAAAAAATTGTAAAGTGGAGAAAGCGAGAGAGCGCGAATGCACTCAAGCAAACACAAAAAGCACAGCACGATGCGTATTTTTTTTAAATTGGCAAAAATAAATCAAAAATAAATCAAAAATAAAAAATAAGTGGAAAAGGCGAGAGTGCGCGAGCACACAGGATCAAAGACAAGCAGCGCAGCTTGATGCGTAGTAAAAAAAATAATAAATAGACAACTGGTCGACCTCATTAGAAATAAAAACCCAAAAGATTAGATAGACAAACAAACAAAACACATAAATGTGGAGAGAAGGGCAGTGCGGGCAGGAGCAAAGGTAAACAGCAGACAGACCTGAATCCTTATCTTTACAAGGTCGACCTCAGAACTTTGTTCAGTTTGTCTCGGTGACGGATAATGGAAGGAAGGGCAGGCAAGCTGGTCGACTTCATTTAAATAAACAAAAAAATAAGATAAACTCTCAGGAATAGATAAATAATAACAAAAAAATGTAAAGTGGAGAAAGCGAGAGCGCGCGCGAATGCACTCAAGCAAACACAAACAGCACAGCACGACGCGTATTTTTTTTTAAAGTTGACAAAATAAATCAAAAATAAATCAAAAATAAAAAATAAGTGGAAAAGGCGAGAGGTGCGCGAGCACACAGGAGCAAAGACAAGCAGCGCAGCTTGATGCGTAGTAAAAAAAATAATAAATAGACAACTGGTCGACCTCATTAGAAATAAAAACCCAAAAGATTAGATAGACAAACAAACACATAAATGTGGAGAGAAGGGCAGTGCGCGCAGGAGCAAAGGTAAACAGCAAGACAGACCTGAATCCTTATCTTTACAAGGTCGACCTCAGAACTTTGTTCAGTTTGTCTCGGTGAAGGATAATGGAAGGAAGGGCAGGCAACTGGTCGACTTCATTTAAATAAACAAATAAAAAATAAGATAAACTCTCAGGAATAGATAAATAATAACAAAAAATTGTAAAGTGGAGAAAGCGAGAGAGCGAGGAATGCACTCAAGCAAACACAAAAAGCACAGCACGATGCGTATTTTTTTTTAAATTGGCAAAATAAATCAAAAATAAATCAAAAATAAAAATAAGTGGAAAAGGTGAGAAGTGCGCGAGCACACAGGAGCAAAGACAAGCAGCGCAGCTTGATGCGTAGTAAAAAAAATAATAAATAGACAACTGGTCGACCTCATTAGAAATAAAACCCCAAAAGATTAGATAGACAAACAAACAAACACATAAATGTGGAGAGAAGGGCAGTGCGCGCAGGAGCAAACCTAAACAGCAGACAGACCTGAATCCTTATCTTTACAAGGTCGACCTCAGAACTTTGTTCAGTTTGTCTCGGTGACGGATAATGGAAGGAAGGGGAGGCAACTGGTCGACTTCATTTAAATAAACAAATAAAAAATAAGATAAACTCTCAGGAATAGATAAATAATAACAAAGAAATTGTAAAGTGGAGAAAGCGAGAGCGCGGCGAATGCACTCAAGCAAACACAAACAGCACAGCACGATGCGTATTTTTTTTTAAATTGACAAAATAAATCAAAAATAAATCAAAAAATAAAAATAAGTGGAAAAGGCGAGAGTGCGCGAGCACACAGGAGCAAAGACAAGCAGCGCAGCTTGATGCGTAGTAAAAAAAATAATAAATAGACAACTGGTCGACCTCATTAGAAATAAAAACCCAAAAGATTAGATAGACAAACAAACAAACACATAAAATGTGGAGAGAAGGGCAGTGCGCACAGGAGCAAAGGTAAACAGCAGACAGACCTGAATCCTTATCTTTACAAGGTCGACCTCAGAACTTTGTTCAGTTTGTCTCGGTGACGGATAATGGAAGGAAGTGCAGGCAAACTGGTCGACTTCATTTAAATAAACAAATAAAAAATAAGATAAACTCTCAGGAATAGATAAATAATAACAAAAAATTGTAAAGTGCAGAAAGCGAGAGCGCGCGAATGCACTCAAGCAAACACAAACAGCACAGCACGATGCGTATTTTTTTTTAAATTGACAAAATAAATAAAAATAAAAATAAGTGGAAAAGGCGAGAGTGCGCGAGCACACAGGAGCAAAGACAAGCAGCGCATCTTGATGCGTAGTAAAAAAAATAATAAATAGACAACTGGTCGACCTCAGTAGAAATAAAAACCCAAAAGATTAGATAGACAAACAAACAAACACATAAATGTGGAGAGAAAGGCAGTGCGCGCAGGAGCAAAGGTAAACAGCAGACAGACCTGAATCCTTATCTTTACAAGGTCGACCTCAGAACTTTGTTCAGTTTGTCTCGGTGACGGATATTGGAAGGAAGGGCAGGCAACTGGTCGACTTCATTTAAATAAACAAATAAAAAATAAGATAAATTCTCAGTAATAGATAAATAATAACAAAAAAATTGTAAAGTGGAGAAAGCGAGAGCGCGCGAATGCACTCAAGCAAACACAAACAGCACAGCACGATGCGTTATTTTTTTTTAAATTGACAAAATAAATCAAAAATAAATCAAAAATAAAAATAAGTGGAAAAGGTGAGAGTGCTGCGAGCACACAGGAGCAAAGACAAGCAGCGCAGCTTGATGCGTAGTAAAAAAAATAATAAATAGACAACGGGTCGACCTCATTAGAAATAAAAACCCAAAAGAATAGATAGACAAACAAACAAACACATAAATGTGGAGAGAAGGGCAGTGCGCGCAGGAGCAAAGGTAAACAGCAGACAGACCTGAATCCTTATCTTTACAAGGTCGACCTCAGAAGTTTGTTCAGTTTGTCTCGGTGACGGATAATGGAAGTAAGTGCAGGCAACTGGTCGACTTCATTTAAATAAAACAATTAAAAAAATGATAAACTCTCAGGAATAGATAAATAATAACAAAAAAATTGTAAAGTGGAGAAAGTGAGAGCGCGCGAATGCACTCAAGCAAACACAAACAGCACAGCACGATGCGTATTTTATTTTAAATTGACCAAAATAAATAAAAAATAAATCAAAAATAAAAATAAGTGGAAAAGGCGAGACGTGCGCGAGCACACAGGAGCAAAGACAAGCAGCGCAGCTTGATGCGTAGTAAAAAAAATAATAAATAGACAACTGGTCGACCTCATTAGAAATAAAAACCCAAAAGATTAGATAGACAAACAAACAAACACATAAATGTGGAGAGATGGGCAGTGCGCGCAGGAGCAAAGGTTAACAGCAGACAGACCTGAATTCTTATCTTTACAAGGTCGACCTCAGAACTTTGTTCAGTTTGTCTCGGTGACGGATAATGGAAGGAAGGGCAGGCAACTGGTCGACTTCATTTAAATAAACAAATAAAAATAAGATAAACTCTCAGGAATAGATAAATAATAACAAAAAAATTGTAATGTGGAGAAAGCGGAGAGCGCGCGAATGCACTCAAGCAAACACAAACAGCACAGCACGATGCGTATTTTTTTTAAAATTGACAAAATAAATCAAAAATAAATCAAAAATAAAAATAAGTGGAAAAGGCGAGAGTGCGCGAGCACACAGGAGCAAAGACAAGCAGCGCAGCTTGATGCGTAGTAAAAAAAAATTAATAAATAGACAACTGGTCGTCCTCATTAGAAATAAAAACCCGAAAGATTAGATAGACAAACAAACAAACACATAAATGTGGAGAGAAGGGCAGGGCGCGCAGGAGCAAAGGGAACCAGTAGACAGACCTGAATCCTTATCTTTACAATGTCGACCTCAGAACTTTGTTCAGTTTGTCTCAGTGACGGATAATGGATGGAAGGGCAAGGCAACTGGTCGACTTCATTTAAATAAACAAATAAAAAATAAGATAAACTCTCAGGAATAGATAAATAATTAAAAAAATTGTAAATTGAAGAAAGCGAGAGAGCGCGAATGCACTCAAGCAAACACAAACAGCACAGCACGATGCGTATTTTTTTTTAAATTGACAAAATAAATCAAAAATAAATCAAAAATAAAAATAAGTGGAAAAGGCGAGAGGTGCTGCGAGCGCACAGGAGCAAAGACAAGCAGCCCAGCTTGATGCGTAGTAAAAAAAAATAATAAATAGGACAACTGGTCGACCTCATTACAAATAAAAACCCAAAAGATTAGATAGACTAACAAACACATAAATGTGGAGAGAAGGGCAGTGCGCGCAGGAGCAAAGGTAAACAGCAGACAGACCTGAATCCTTATCTTTACAAGGTCGACCTCAGAACTTTGTTCAGTTTGTCTCGGTGACGGATAATGGAAGGAAGGGCAGGCAACTGGTCGACTTCATTTAAATAAACAAATAAAAAATAAGATAAACTCTCAGGAATAGATAAATTATAACAAAAAAATTGTAAAGTGGAGAAAGCGAGAGAGCGCGAATGCACTCAAGCAAACACAAAAAGCACAGCACGATGCGTATTTTTTTTTAAATTGGCAAAATAAATCAAAAATAAATCAAAAATAAAAATAAGTGGAAAAGGCGAGAGTGCGCGAGCACACAGGATCAAAGACAAGCAGCGCAGCTTGATGCGTAGTAAAAAAAATAATAAATAGACAACTGGTCGACCTCATTAGAAATAAAAACCCAAAAGATTAGATAGACAAACAAACAAACACATAAATGTGGAGAGAAGGGCAGTGCGGGCAGGAGCAAAGGTAAACAGCAGACAGACCTGAATCCTTATCTTTACAAGGTCGACCTCAGAACTTTGTTCAGTTTGTCTCGGTGACGGATAATGGAAGGAAGGGCAGGCAACTGGTCGACTTCATTTAAATAAACAAAAAAAATAAGATAAACTCTCAGGAATAGATAAATAATAACAAAAAAAATGTAAAGTGGAGAAAGCGAGAGCGCGCGAATGCACTCAAGCAAACACAAACAGCACAGCACGATGCGTATATTTTTTTAAAATTGACAAAATAAATCAAAAATAAATCAAAAATAAAAATAAGTGGAAAAGGCGAGAGTGCGCGAGCACACAGGAGCAAAGACAAGCAGCGCAGCTTGATGCGTAGTAAAAAAAATAATAAATAGACAACTGGTCGACCTCATTAGAAATAAAAACCCAAAAGATTAGATAGACTAACAAACAAACACATAAATGTGGAGAGAAGGGCAGTGCGCAGGAGCAAAGTTAAACAGCAGACAGACCTGAATCCTTATCTTTACAAGGTCGACCTCAGAACTTTGTTCAGTTTGTCTCGGTGACGGATAATGGAAGGAAGGGCAGGCAACTGGTCGACTTCATTTAAATAAACAAAAAAAATAAGATAAACTCTCAGGAATAGATAAATAATAACAAAAAAAATGTAAAGTGGAGAAAGCGAGAGCGCGCGAATGCACTCTAGCAAACACAAACAGCACAGCACGATGCTTTTTTTTTTAAAATTGACAAAATAAATCAAAAATAAATCAAAAATAAAAATAAGTGGAAAAGGCGAGAGTGCGCGAGCACACAGGAGCAAAGACAAGCAGCGCAGCTTGATGCGTAGTAAAAAAAATAATAAATGGACAACTGGTCGACCTCATTAGAAATAAAAACCCAAAAGATTAGATAGACAAACAAACAAACACATAAATGTGGAGAGAAGGGCAGTGCGGGCAGGAGCGAAGGTAAACAACAGACAGACCTGAATCCTTATCTTTACAAGGTCGACCTCAGAAATTTCTTCAGTTTGTCTCGGTGACGGATAATGGAAGGAAGGGCAGGCAACTGGTCGACTTCATTTAAATAAACAAATAAAAAATGAGATAAACTCTCAGGAATAGATAAATAATAACAAAAAAATTGTAAAGTGGAGAAAGCGAGAGAGCGCGAATGCACTCAAGCAAACACAAACAGCAGAGCACGATGCGTATTTTTTTTAAATTGGCAATATAAATCAAAAATAAATCAAAAATAAAAATAAGTGGAAAAGGCGAGAGTGCGCGAGCACACAGGAGCAAAGACAAGCAGCACAGCTTGATGCGTAGTAAAAAAAATAATAAATAGACAACTGGTCGACCTCAATAGAAATATAATCCCAAAAGATTACATAGACAAACAAACAAACACATAAATGTGGAGAGAAGGGCAGTGCGCGCAGGAGCAAAGGTATACAGCAGACAGACCTGAATCCTTATCTTTACAAGGTCGACCTCAGAACTTTGTTCAGTTTGTCTCGGTGACGGATAATGGAAGGAAGGGCAGGCAACTGGTCGACTTCATTTAAATAAACAAAAAAAAATAAGATAAACTCTCAGGAATAGATAAATAATAACAAAAAATTGTAAAGTGGAGAAAGCGAGAGCGCGCGAATGCACTCAAGCAAACACAAACAGCACAGCACGATGCGTATTTTTTTTAAAATTGACAAAATAAATCAAAAATAGATCAAAAATAAAAATAAGTGGAAAAGGCGAGAGTGCGCGAGCACACAGGAGCAAAGACAAGCAGCGCAGCTTGATGCGTAGTAAAAAAAATAATAAATAGACAACTGGTCGACCTCATTAGAAATAAAAACCCAAAAGATTAGATAGACAAACAAACAAACACATAAATGTGGAGAGAAGGGCAGGGCGCGCAGGAGCAAAGGGAACCAGTAGACAGACCTGAATCCTTATCTTTACAATGTCGACCTCAGAACTTTGTTCAGTTTGTCTCGGTGACGGATAATGGATGGAAGGGCAGGCAACTGGTCGACTTCATTTAAATAAACATATAAAATATAAGATATACTCTCAGGAATAGATAAATAATAAAAAAAATTGTAAAGTGAAGAAAGCGAGAGAGCGCGAATGCACTCAAGCAAACACAAACAGCACAGCACGATGCGTATTTTTTTTAAAATTGACAAAATAAATCAAAAATAAATCAAAAATAATAATAAGTGGAAAAGGCGAGGGTGCGCGAGCACACAGGAGCAAAGACAAGCAGCGCAGCTTGATGCGTAGTAAAAAAAAATAATAAATAGACAACTGGTCGACCTCATTAGAAATAAAAACCCAAAAGATTAGATAGACAAACAAACAAACACATAAATGTGGAGAGAATGGCAGTGCGGGCAGGAGCAAAGGTAAACAACAGACAGACCTGAATCCTTATCTTTACAAGGTCGACCTCAGAAATTTGTTCAGTTTGTCTCGGTGACGGATAATGGAAGGAAGGGCAGGCAACTGGTCGACTTCATTTAAATAAACAAATAAAAAATGAGATAAACTCTCAGGAATAGATAAATAATAACAAAAAAAATTGTAAAGTGGAGAAAGCGAGAGAGCGCGAATGCACTCAAGCAAACACAAACAGCACAGCACGATGCGTATTTTTTTTAAATTGGCAATATAAATCAAAAATAAATCAAAAATAAAAATAAGTGGAAAAGGCGAGAGTGCGCGAGCACACAGGAGCAAAGACAAGCTTCGCAGCTTGATGCGTAGTAAAAAAAATAATAAATAGACAACTGGTCGACCTCATTAGAAATAAAAACCCAAAAGATTAGATAGACAAACAAACAAACATATAAATGTGGAGAGAAGGGCAGTGCGCGCAGGAGCAAAGGTAAACAGCAGACAGACCTGAATCCTTATCTTTACAAGGTCGACCTCAGAACTTTGTTCAGTTTGTCTCGGTGACGGATAATGGAAGGAAGGGCAGGCAACTGGTCGACTTCATTTAAATAAACAAATAAAAAATGAGATAAACTCTCAGGAATAGATAAATAATAACAAAAAAATTGTAAAGTGGAGAAAGCGAGAGAGCGCGAATGCACTCAAGCAAACACAAACAGCAGAGCACGATGCGTATTTTTTTTTAAATTGGCAATATAAATCAAAAATAAATCCAAAATAAAAATAAGTGGAAAAGGCGAGAGTGCGCGAGCACACAGGAGCAAAGACAAGCAGCGCAGCTTGATGCGTAGTAAAAAAAATAATAAATAGACAACTGGTCGACCTCATTAGAAATAAAAACCCAAAAGATTAGATAGACAAACAAACAAACACATAAATGTGGAGAGAAGGGCAGTGCGCGCAGGAGCAAAGGTAAACAGCAGACAGACCTGAATCCTTATCTTTACAAGGTCGACCTCAGAACTTTGTTCAGTTTGTCTCGGTGACGGATAATGGAAGGAAGGGCAGGTAACTAGTCGACTTCATTTAAATAAATAAAAAAAATAAGATAAACTCTCAGGAATAGATAAATAATAACAAAAAAATTGTAAAGTGGAGAAACCGAGAGCGCGCGAATGCACTCAAGCAAACACAAACAGCACAGCACGATGCGTATTTTTTTAAATTGACAAAATAAATCAAAAATAAAAATAAGTGGAAAAGGCGAGATTGCGTGACCACACAGGAGGAAAGACAAGCAGTGCAGCTTGATGCGTAGTAAAAAAAATAATAAATAGACAACTGGTCGACCTCATTAGAAATAAAAACCCAAAAGATTAGATAGACAAACAAACAAACACATAAATGTGGATAGAAGGGCAGTGCGGGCAGGAGCAAAGGTAAACAGCAGACAGACCTGAATCCTTATCTTTACAAGGTCGACCTCAGAACTTTGTTCAGTTTGTCTCGGTGACGGATAATGGAAGGAAGGGCAGGTAACTGGTCGACTTCATTTAAATAAACAAATAAAAAATAAGATAAACTCTCAGGAATAGATAAATAATAACAAAAAAATTGTAAAGTGGAGAAACCGAGAGCAAGCGAATGCACTCAAGCAAACACAAACAGCACAGCACGATGCGTATTTTTTTTTAAATTGACAAAATAAATAAAAAATAAATCAAAAATAAAAATAAGTGGAAAAGGCGAGAGTGCGCGAGCACACAGGAGCAAAGACAAGCAGCGCAGCTTGATGCGTAGTAAAAAAAATAATAAATAGACAACTGGTCGACCTCATTAGAAATAAAAACCCAAAAGATTAGATAGACAAACAAACAAACACATAAATGTGGAGAGAAGGGCAGTGCGGGCAGGAGCAAAGGTAAACAACAGACAGACCTGAATCCTTATCTTTACAAGGTCGACCTCAGAAATTTGTTCAGTTTGTCTCGGTGACGGATAATGGAAGGAAGGGCAGGCAACTGGTCGACTTCATTTAAATAAACAAATAAAAAATGAGATAAACTCTCAGGAATAGATAAATAATAACAAAAAAAATTGTAAAGTGGAGAAAGCGAGAGAGCGCGAATGCACTCAAGCAAACACAAACAGCACAGCACGATGCGTATTTTTTTTTAAATTGGCAATATAAATCAAAAATAAATCAAAAATAAAAATAAGTGGAAAAGGCGAGAGTGCGCGAGCACACAGGAGCAAAGACAAGCAGTGCAGCTTGATGCATAGTAAAAAAAATAATAAATAGACAACTGGTCGACCTCATTAGAAATAAAAACCCAAAAGATTAGATAGACAAACAAACAAACACATAAATGTGGAGAGATGGGCAGTGCGCGCAGGAGCAAAGGTAAACAGCAGACAGACCTGAATCCTTATCTTTACAAGGTCGACCTCAGAACTTTGTTCAGTTTGTCTCGGTGACGGATAATGGAAGGAAGGGCAGGCAACTGGTCGACTTCATTTAAATAAACAAAAAAAAATAAGATAAACTCTCAGGAATAGATAAATAATAACACAAAAATTGTAAAGTGGAGAAAGCGAGAGCGCGCGAATGCACTCAAGCAAACACAAACAGCACAGCACGATGCGTATTGTTTTTTAAATTGACAAAATAAATCAAAAATAAATCAAAAATAAAAATAAGTGGAAAAGGCGAGAGTGCGCGAGCACACAGGAGCAAAGACAAGCAGCGCAGCTTGATGCGAAGTAAAAAAAATAATAACTAGACAACTGGTCGACCTCATTAGAAATAAAAACCCTAAAGATTAGATAGACAAACAAACAAACACATAAATGTGGAGAGATGGGCAGTGCGCGCAGGAGCAAAGGTAAACAGCAGACAGACCTGAATCCTTATCTTTACAAGGTCGACCTCAGAACTTTGTTCAGTTTGTCTCGGTGACGGATAATGGAAGGAAGGGCAGGCAACTGGTCGACTTCATTTAAATAAACAAATAAAAAATAAGATAAACTCTCAGGAATAGATAAATAATAACAAAAAAATTGTAAAGTGGAGAAAGCGAGAGCGCGCGAATGCACTCAACCAAACACAAACAGCACAGCACGATGAGTATTTTTTTTTAAAATTGACAAAATAAATCAAAAATAAATCAAAAATAAAAATAAGTGGAAAAGGCGAGAGTGCGCGAGCACACAGGAGCAAAGACAAGCAGCGCAGCTTGATGCGTAGTAAAAAAAATAATAAATAGACAACTGGTCGACCTCATTAGAAATAAAAACCCAAAAGATTAGATAGACAAACAAACAAACACATAAATGTGGAGAGAAGGGCAGTGCGGGCAGGAGCAAAGGTAAACAACAGACAGACCTGAATCCTTATCTTTACACGGTCGACCTCAGAACTTTGTTCAGTTTGTCTCGGTGACGGATAATGGAAGGAAGGGCAGGGAACTGGTCGACTTCATTTAAATAAACAAAAAAAAATAAGATAAACTCTCAGGAATAGATAAATAATAACAAAAAAATTGTAAAGTGGAGAAAGCGAGAGCGCGCGAATGCACTCAAGCAAACACAAACAGCACAGCACGATGCGTATTTTTTTTTAAATTGACAAAATAAATCAAAAATAAATCAAAAATAAAAATAAGTGGAAAAGGCGAGAGTGCGCGAGCACACAGGAGCAAAGACAAGCAGCGCAGCTTGATGCGTAGTAAAAAAAATAATAAATAGACACCTGGTCGACCTCATTAGAAATAAAAACCCTAAAGATTAGATAGACAAACAATCAAACACATAAATGTGGAGAGATGGGCAGTGCGCGCAGGAGCAAAGGTAAACAGCAGACAGACCTGAATCCTTATCTTTACAAGGTCGACCTCAGAACTTTGTTCAGTTTGTCTCGGTGACGGATAACGGAAGGAAGGGCAGGCAACTGGTCGACTTCATTTAAATAAACAAAAAAAAATAAGATAAACTCTCAGGAATAGATAAATAATAACACAAAAATTGTAAAGTGGAGAAAGCGAGAGCGCGCGAATGCACTCAAGCAAACACAAACAGCACAGCACGATGCGTATTGTTTTTTAAATTGACAAAATAAATCAAAAATAAATCAAAAATAAAAATAAGTGGAAAAGGCGAGAGTGCGCGAGCACACAGGAACAAAGACAAGCAGTGCAGCTTGATGCGTAGTAAAAAAAATAATAAATAGACAACTGGTCGACCTCATTAGAAATAAAAACCCAAAAGATTAGATAGACAAACAAACAAACACATAAATGTGGATAGAAGGGCAGTGCGGGCAGGAGCAAAGGTAAACAGCAGACAGACCTGAATCCTTATCTTTACAAGGTCGACCTCAGAACTTTGTTCAGTTTGTCTCGGTGACGGATAATGGAAGGAAGGGCAGGTAACTGGTCGACTTCATTTAAATAAACAAATAAAAAATAAGATAAACTCTCAGGAATAGATCAATAATAACAAAAAAATTGTAAAGTGGAGAAACCGAGAGCAAGCGAATGCACTCAAGCAAACACAAACAGCACAGCACGATGCGTATTTTTTTTTAAATTGACAAAATAAATAAAAAATCAATCAAAAATAAAAATAAGTGGAAAAGGCGAGAGTGCCCGAGCACACAGGAGCAAAGACAAGCAGTGCAGCTTGATGCGTAGTAAAAAAAATAATAAATAGACAACTGGTCGACCTCATTAGAAATAAAAACCCAAAAGATTAGATAGACAAACAAACAAACACATAAATGTGGAGAGAAGGGCAGTGCGGGCAGGAGCAAAGGTAAACAACAGACAGACCTGAATCCTTATCTTTACAAGGTCGACCTCAGAAATTTGTTCAGTTTGTCTCGGTGACGGATAATGGAAGGAAGGGCAGGCAACTGGTCGACTTCATTTAAATAAACAAATAAAAAATGAGATAAACTCTCAGGAATAGATAAATAATAACAAAAAAAATTGTAAAGTGGAGAAAGCGAGAGAGCGCGAATGCACTCAAGCAAACACAAACAGCACAGCACGATGCGTATTTTTTTTAAATTGGCAATATAAATCAAAAATAAATCAAAAATAAAAATAAGTGGAAAAGGCGAGAGTGCGCGAGCACACAGGAGCAAAGACAAGCTTCGCAGCTTGATGCGTAGTAAAAAAAATAATAAATAGACAACTGGTCGACCTCATTAGAAATAAAAACCCAAAAGATTAGATAGACAAACAAACAAACATATAAATGTGGAGAGAAGGGCAGTGCGCGCAGGAGCAAAGGTAAACAGCAGACAGACCTGAATCCTTATCTTTACAAGGTCGACCTCAGAACTTTGTTCAGTTTGTCTCGGTGACGGATAATGGAAGGAAGGGCAGGCAACTGGTCGACTTCATTTAAATAAACAAAAAAAATAAGATAAACTCTCAGGAATAGATAAATAATAACAAAAAAATTGTAAAGTGGAGAAAGCGAGAGCGCGCGAATGCACTCAAGCAAACACAAACAGCACAGCACGATGCGTATTGTTTTTTAAATTGACAAAATAATTCAAAAATAAATCAAAAATAAAAATAAGTGGAAAAGGCGAGAGTGCGCGAGCACACAGGAGCAAAGACAAGCAGCGCAGCTTGATGCGTAGTAAAAAAAATAATAAATAGACAACTGGTCGACCTCATTAGAAATAAAAACCCTAAAGATTAGATAGACAAACAAACAAACACATAAATGTGGAGAGATGGGCAGTGCGCGCAGGAGCAAAGGTAAACAGCAGACAGACCTGAATCCTTATCTTTACAAGGTCGACCTCAGAACTTTGTTCAGTTTGTCTCGGTGACGGATAATGGAAGGAAGGGCAGGCAACTGGTCGGCTTCATTTAAATAAACAAATAAAAAATAAGATAAACTCTCAGGAATAGATAAATAATAACAAAAAAATTGTAAAGTGGAGAAAGCGAGAGCGCGCGAATGCACTCAAGCAAACACAAACAGCATAGCACGATGCGTATTTTTTTTTAAATTGACAAAATAAATCAAAAATAAATCAAAAATAAAAATAAGTGGAAAAGGAGAGAGTGCGCGAGCACACAGGAGCAAAGACAAGCAGCGCAGCTTGAAGCGTAGTAAAAAAAATAATAAATAGACAACTGGTCGACCTCATTAGAAATAAAAACCCAAAAGATTAGATAGACAAACAAACAAACACATAAATGTGGAGAGAAGGGCAGTGCGCGCAGGAGCAAAGGTAAACAGCAGACAGACCTGAATCCTTATGTTTCCAAGGTCGACCTCAGAACTTTGTTCAGTTTGTCTCGGTGACGGATAATGGAAGGAAGGGCAGGTAACTGGTCGACTTCATTTAAATAAACAAAAAAAAATAAGATAAACTCTCAGGAATAGATAAATAATAACAAAAAAATTGTAAAGTGGAAAAATCGAGAGCGCGCGAATGCACTCAAGCAAACACAAACAGCACAGCAAGATGCGTATTTTTTTTTAAATTGACAAAATAAATCAAAAATAAATCTAAAATAAAAATAAGTGGAAAAGGCGAGATTGCGTGACCACACAGGAGGAAAGACAAGCAGTGCAGCTTGATGCGTAGTAAAAAAAATAATAAATAGACAACTGGTCGACCTCATTAGAAATAAAAACCCAAAAGATTAGATAGACAAACAAACAAACACATAAATGTGGATAGAAGGGCAGTGCGGGCAGGAGCAAAGGTAAAGAGCAGACAGACCTGAATCCTTATCTTTACAAGGTCGACCTCAGAACTTTGTTCAGTTTGTCTCGGTGACGGATAATGGAAGGAAGGGCAGGTAACTGGTCGACTTCATTTAAATAAACAAATAAAAAATAAGATAAACTCTCAGGAATAGATAAATAATAACACAAAAATTGTAAAGTGGAGAAAGCGAGAGCGCGCGAATGCACTCAAGCAAACACAAACAGCACAGCACGATGCGTATTTTTTTTTAAATTGACAAAATAAATCAAAAATAAATCAAAAATAAAAATAAGTGGAAAAGGCGAGACTGCGCGAGCACTCAGGAGCAAAGACAAGCAGTGCAGCTTGATGCGTAGTAAAAAAAATAATAAATAGACAACTGGTCGACCTCATTAGAAATAAAAACCCAAAAGATTAGATAGACAAACAAACAAACACATAAATGTGGAGAGAAGGGCAGGGCGCGCAGGAGCAAAGGGAACCAGTAGACAGACCTGAATCCGTATCTTTACAATGTCGACCTCAGAACTTTGTTCAGTTTGTCTCGGTGACGGATAATGGATGGAAGGGCAGGCAACTGGTCGACTTCATTTATTTTTTATTTTTTATTTTATTTTTTTTTTTGGCCAGTCCTGGGCCTTGGACTCAGGGCCGGAGCACCGTCCCTGGCTTCTTCCCGCTCAAGGCTAGCACTCTGCCACTTGAGCCACAGCGCCGCTTCTGGCCATTTTCTGTATATGTGGTGCTAGGGAATCGAACCTAGGGCCTCGTGTATCCGAGGCAGGCACTCTTGCCACTAGGCTATATCCCCAGCCGACTTCATTTAAATAAACAAATAAAAAATAAGATAAACTCTCAGGAATAGATAAATAATAAAAAAATTGTAAAGTGGAGAAAGCGAGAGAGCGCGAATGCACTCAAGCAAACACAAACAGCACAGCACGATGCGTATTTTTTTTAAATTGACAAAATAAATCAAAAATAAATCAAAAATAAAAATAAGTGGAAAAGGCGAGAGTGCGCGAGCACACAGGAGCAAAGACAAGCAGCGCAGCTTGATGCGTAGTAAAAAAAATGATAAATAGACAACTGGTCGACCTCATTATAAATAAAAACCCAAAAGATTAGATAGACAAACAAACAAACACATAAATGTGGAGAGAAGGGCAGTGCGTGCAGGAGCAAAGGTAAACAGCAGACAGACCTGAACCCTTATCTTTACAAGTTCGACCTCAGAACTTTGTTCAGTTTGTCTCGGTGACGGATAATGGAAGGAAGGGCAGGCAACTGGTCGACTTCATTTAAATAAAAAAAAATAATAAGATAATCTCTCAGGAATAGATAAATAATAACAAAAAAATTGTAAAGTGGAGAAAGCGAGAGCGCCAGAATGCACTCAAGCAAACACAAACAGCACAGCATGATGCGTATTTTTTTTTAAAATAGACAAAATAAATCAAAAATTATTCAAAAATAAAAATAAGAGGAAAAGGCGAGAGGGCGCGAGCACACAGGAGCAAAGAAAAGCAGCGCAGCTTGATGCGTAGTAAAAAAAATAATAAATAGACAACTGGTCGACCTCATTAGAAATAAAAACCCAAAAGATTAGATAGACAAACAAACAAAAACATAAATGTGGAGAGATGCGCAGTGCACGCAGGAGCAAAGGTAAACAGCAGAGAGACCTGAATCCTTATCTTTACAAGGTCGACCTCAGAACTTTGTTCAGTTTGTCTCGGTGACGGATAATGGAAGGAAGGGCAGGCAACTGGTCGACTTCATTTAAATAAACAAATAAAAAATAAGATAAACTCTCAGGAATAGATAAATAATAAAAAAAATTGTAAAGTGGAGAAAGCGAGGAGAGCGCGAATGCACTCAAGCAAACACAAACAGTACAGCACGATGCGTATTTTTTTTAAATTGACAAAATAAATCAAAAATAAAAATAAGTGGAAAAGGCGAGAGTGCGCGAGCACACAGGAGCAAAGACAAGCAGCGCATCTTGATGCGTAGTAAAAAAAATAATAAATAGACAACTGGTCGACCTCATTAGAAATAAAAACCCAAAAGATTAGATAGACAAACAAACAAACACATAAATGTGGAGAGAAGGGCAGGGCGCGCAGGAGCAAAGGTAACCAGCAGACAGACCTGAATCCTTATCTTTACAAGGGCGACCTCAGAACTTTGTTCAGTTTGTCTCGGTGACGGATAATGGAAGGAAGGGCAGGCAACTGGTCGACTTCATTTAAATAAACAAATAAAAAATAAGATAAACTCTCAGGAATAGATAAATAATAAAAAAATTGTAAAGTGGAGAAAGCGAGAGAGCGCGAATGCACTCAAGCAAACACAAACAGCACAGCACGATGCGTATTTTTTTTTAATTGACAAAATAAATCAAAAATAAAAATAAGTGGAAAAGGCGAGAGAGCGCGAGCACACAGGAGCAAAGACAAGCAGCGCAGCTTGATGCGTAGTAAAAAAAATAATAAATAGACAACTGGTAGACCTCATTAGAAATAAAAACCCAAAAGATTAGATAGACAAACAAACAAACACATAAATGTGGAGAGAATGGCAGTGCGTGCAGGAGCAAAGGTAAACAGCAGACAGACCTGAATGTTTATCTTTACAAGGTCGACCTCAGAACTTTGTTCAGTTTGTCTCGGTGACGGATAATGGAAGGAAGGGCAGGCAACTGGTCGACTTCATTTAAATAAACAAAAAATAATAAGATAAACTCTCAGGAATAGATAAATAATAACAAAAACATTGTAAAGTGGAGAAAGCGAGAGAGCGCGAATGCACTCAAGCAAACACAAACAGCACAGCATGATGCGTATTTTTTTTTAAAATTGACAAAATAAATCAAAAATAAATCAAAAATAAAAATAAGTGGAATTGGCGAGAGTGCGCGAGCACACAGGAGCAAAGACAAGCAGCGCAGCTTGATGCGTAGTAAAAAAAATAATAAATAGACAACTGGTCGACCTCATTAGAAATAAAAACCCAAAAGATTAGATAGACAAACAAACAAACACATAAATGTGGAGAGATTGGGCAGTGCGCGCAGGAGCAAAGGTAAACAGCAGACAGACCTGAATCCTTATCTTTACAAGGTCGACCTCAGAACTTTGTTCAGTTTGTCTCGGTGACGGATAATGGAAGGAAGGGCAGGCAACTGGTCGACTTCATTTAAATAAACAAAAAAAATAAGATAAACTCTCAGGAATAGATAAATAATAACAAAAAAATTGTAAAGTGGAGAAAGCGAGAGCGCGCGAATGCACTCAAGCAAACACAAACAGCACAGCACGATGCGTATTTTTTTTTAAATTGACAAAATAAATCAAAAATAAATCAAAGATAAAAATAAGTGGAAAAGGCGAGAGGTGCGCGAGCACACAGGAGCAAAGACAAGCAGTGCAGCTTGAAGCGTAGTAAAAAAAAATAATAAATAGACAACTGGTCGACCTCATTAGAAATAAAAACCCAAAAGATTAGATAGACAAACAAACAAACACATAAATGTGGAGAGATGGGCAGTGCGGGCAGGAGCAAAGGTAAACAGCAGACAGACCTGAATGCTTATCTTTACAAGGTCGACCTCAGAACTTTGTTCAGTTTGTCTCGGTGACGGATAATGGAAGGAAGGGCAGGCAACTGGTCGACTTCATTTAAATAAACAAATAAATAATAAGATAAACTCTCAGGAATAGATAAATAATAACAAAAAATTGTAAAGTGGAGAAAGCGAGAGCGGCGCGAATGCACTCAAGCAAACACAAACAGCACAGCACAATGCGTATTTTTTTTTTTAAATTGACAAAATAAATCAAAAATAAATCAAAAATAAAAATAAGTGGAAAAGGCGAGAGTGCGCGAGCCCACAGGAGCAAAGACAAGCAGCGCAGCTTGATGCGTAGTAAAAAAAATAATAAATAGACAACTGGTCGACCTCATTAGAAATAAAAACCCAAAAGATTAGAGAGACAAACAAACAAACACATAAATGTGGAGAGAAGGGCAGTGCGCGCAGGAGCAAAGGTAAACAGCAGACAGACCTGAATCTTTATGTTTCCAAGGTCGACCTCAGAACTTTGTTCAGTTTGTCTCGGTGACGGATAATGGAAGGAAGGGCAGGTAACTGGTCGACTTCATTTAAATAAACAAAAAAAAATAAGATAAACTCTCAGGAATAGATAAATAATAACAAAAAAATTGTAAAGTGGAGAAAGCGAGAGCGCGCGAATGCACTCAATCAAACACAAACAGCACAGCACGATGCGTATTTTTTTTAAATTGACAAAATAAATCAAAAATAAATCAAAAATAAAAATAAGTGGAAAAGGCGAGATTGCGCGACCACACAGGAGGAAAGACAAGCAGTGCAGCTTGATGCGTAGTAAAAAAAATAATAAATAGACAACTGGTCGACCTCATTAGAAATAAAAACCCAAAAGATTAGATAGACAAACAAACAAACTCATAAATGTGGATAGAAGGGCAGTGCGGGCAGGAGCAAAGGTAAACAGCATACAGACCTGAATCCTTATCTTTACAAGGTCGACCTCAGAACTTTGTTCAGTTTGTCTCGGTGACGGATAATGGAAGGAAGGGCAGGTAACTGGTCGACTTCATTTAAATAAACAAATAAAAAATAAGATAAACTCTCAAGAATAGATAAATAATAACAAAAAATTTGTAAAGTGGAGAAAGCGAGAGAGCGCGAATGCACTCAAGCAAACACAAACAGCACAGCACGATGCGTATTTTTTTTTAAATTGACAAAATCAATCAAAAATAAAAATAAGTGGAAAAGGCGAGAGTGCGCGAGCACACAGGAGCAAAGACAAGCAGCGCAGCTTGATGCGTAGTAAAAAAAATAATAAATAGACAACTGGTCGACCTCATTAGAAATAAAAACCCAAAAGATTAGATAGACAAACAAACAAACACATAAATGTGGAGAGATGGGCAGTGCGCGCAGGAGCAAAAGTAACCAGCAGACAGACCTGAATCCTTATCTTTACAAGGTCGACCTCAGAACTTTGTTCAGTTTGTCTCGGTGACGGATAATGGAAGGAAGGGCAGGCAACTGGTCGACTTCATTTAAATAAACAAATAAAAAATAAGATAAACTCTCAGCAATAGATAAATAATAACAAAAAAATTGTAAAGTGGAGAAAGCGAGAGCGCGCGAATGCACTCAAGCAAACACAAACAGCACAGCACGATGCGTATTTTTTTTAAAGTGACAAAATAAATCAAAAATAAATCAAAAATAAAAATAAGTGGAAAAGGCGAGAGTGCGCGAGCACACAGGAGCAAAGACAAGCAGCGCAGCTTGATACGTAGTAAAAAAAATAATAAATAGACAACTGGTCGACCTCATTAGAAATAAAAACCCAAGAGATTAGATAGACAAACAAACAAACACATAAATGTGGAGAGAAGGGCAGGGCGCGCAGGAGCAAAGGTAACCAGCAGACAGACCTGAATCCTTATCTTTACAAGGTCGACCTCAGAACTTTGTTCAGTTTGTCTCGGTGACGGATAATGGAAGGAAGGGCAGGCAACTGGTCGACTTCATTTAAATAAACAAATAAAAAATAAGATAATCTCTCAGGAATAGATAAATAATAAAAAAAATTGTAAAGTGGAGAAAGCGAGAGGAGCGCGAATGCACTCAAGCAAACACAAACAGCACAGCACGATGCGTATTTTTTTTTTAATTGACAAAATAAATCAAAAATAAAAATAAGTGAAAAGGCGAGAGTGCACGAGCACACAGGAGCAAAGACAAGCGGCGCAGCTTGATGCGTAGTAAAAAAAATAATAAATAGACAACTGGTCGACCTCATTAGAAATAAAAACCCAAAGGATTAGATAGACAAAAAAAAAAAACATAAATGTGGAGAGAAGGGCATTGCGTGCAGGAGCAAAGGTAAACAGCAGACAGACCTGAATCCTTATCTTTACAAGGTCGACCTCAGAACTTTGTTCAGTTAGTCTCGGGTGACGGATAATGGAAGGAAGGGCAGGAAACTGGTCGACTTCATTTAAATAAACAAAAAATAATAAGATAAACTCTCAGGAATAGATAAATAATAACAAAAAAATTGTAAAGTGGAGAAAGCGAGAGCGCGCGAATGCACTCAAGCAAACACAAACAGCACATCATGATGCGTATTTTTTTTAAAATTGACAACATAAATCAAAAATAAATCAAAAATAAAAGTAAGTGGAAAAGGCGAGAGTGCGCGAGCACACAGGAGCAAAGACAAGCAGCGCAGCTTGATGCGTAGTAAAAAAAATAATAAATAGACAACTGGTCGACCTCATTAGAAATGAAAACCCAAAAGATTAGATATACAAACAAACAAACACATAAATGTGGAGAGATGGGCAGTGCGCGCAGGAGCAAAGGTAAACAGCAGACAGACCTGAATCCTTATCTTTACAAGGGTCGAACTCAGAACTTTGTTCAGTTTGTCTCGGTGACGGATAATGGAAGGAAGGGTAGGCAACTGGTCGACTTCATTTAAATAAACAAATAAAAAATAAGAGAAACTCTCAGGAATAGATAAATAATAACAAAAAAATTGTAAAGTGGAGAAAGCGAGAGCGCGCGAATGCACTCAAGCAAACACAAACAGCACAGCACGATGCGTATTTTTTTTTAAATTGACAAAATAAATCAAAAATAAATCAAAAATAAAAATAAGTGGAAAAGGCGAGAGTGCGCGAGCACACAGGAGCAAAGACAAGTAGCACAGCTTGATGCGTAGTAAAAAAAATAATAAATAGAAAACTGGTCGACCTCATTAGAAATAAAAACCCAAAAGATTAGATAGACAAACAAACAAACACATAAATGTGGAGAGAAGGGCAGTGCGGGCAGGAGCAAAGGTAAACAGCAGACAGACCTGAATCCTTATCTTTACAAGGTCGACCTCAGAACTTTGTTCAGTTTGTCTCGGTGACGGGTAATGGAAGGAAGGGCAGGCAACTGGTCGACTTCATTCAAATAAACAAATAAAAATAAGATAAACTCTCAGGAATAGATAAATAATAACAAAAAAATTGTAAAGTGGAGAAAGCGAGAGAGCACGAATGCACTCAAGCAAACACAAACATCACAGCACGATGCGTATTTTTTTTTAAATTGACAAAATAAATCAAAAATAAATCAAAAATAAAAATAAGTGGAAAAGGCGAGAGTGCGCGAGCACACAGGAGCAAAGACAAGCAGCGCAGCTTGATGCGTAGTAAAAAAAATAATAAATAGACAACTGGTCGACCTCATTAGAAATAAAAACCCAAAAGATTAGATAGACAAACAAACAAACACATAAATGTGGAGAGAAGGGCAGGGCGCGCAGGAGCAAAGGTAACCAGCAGACAGACCTGAATCCTTATCTTTACAAGGTCGACCTCAGAACTTTGTTCAGTTTGCCTCGGTGACTGATAATGGAAGGAAGGGCAGGCAACTGGTCGACTTCATTTAAATAAACAAAAAATAATAAGATAAACTCTCAGGAATAGATAAATAATAACAAAAAAATTGTAAAGTGGAGAAAGCAAGAGCGCGCGAATGCACTCAAGCAAACACAAACAGCACAGCATGATACGTATTTTCTTTTAAATTGACAAAATAAATCAAAAATAAATCAAAAATAAAAATAAGTGGAAAAGGCGAGAGTGCGCGAGCACACAGGAGCAAAACAAGCAGCGCAGCTTGATGCGTAGTAAAAAAAATAATAAATAGAAAACTGGTCGACCTCATTAGAAATAAAAACCCAAAAGATTAGATAGACAAACAAACAAACACATAAATGTGGAGAGATGGGCAGTGCGCGCAGGAGCAAAGGTAAACAGCAGACAGATCTGAATCCTTATCTTTACAAGGTCGACCTCAGAACTTTGTTCAGTTTGTCTCGGTGACGGATAATGGAAGGAAGGGCAGGCAACTGGTCGACTTCATTTAAATAAACAAATAAAAAATAAGATAAACTCTCAGGAATAGATAAATAATAACAAAAAAATTGTAAAGTGGAGAAAGCGAGAGCGCGCTAATGCACTCAAGCAAACACAAACAGCACAGCACGATGCGAATTTTTTTTTAAAATTGACAAAATAAATCAAAAATAAATCAAAAATAAAAACAAGTGGAAAAGGCGAGAGTGCGTGAGCACACAGGAGCAAAGACAAGCAGCGCAGCTTGATGCGTAGTAAAAAAAATAATAAATAGACAACTGGTCGACCTCATTAGAAATAAAAACCCAAAAGATTAGATAGACAAACAAACACATAAATGTGGAGAGAAGGGCAGTGCGCGCAGGAGCAAAGGTAAACAGCAGACAGACCTGAATCCTTATCTTTACAAGGTCGACCTCAGAACTTTGTTCAGTTTGTCTCGGTGACGGATAATGGAAGGAAGGGCAGGCAACTGGTCGACTTCATTTAAATAAACAAATAAAAAATAAGATAAACTCTCAGGAATAGATAAATAATAACAAAAAAAATTGTAAACTGGAGAAAGCGAGAGCGCGGCGAATGCTCTCAAGCAAACACAAACAGCACAGCACGATGCGTATTTTTTTTTAAATTGACAAAATAAATCAAAAATAAATCAAAGATAAAAATAAGTGGAAAAGTCGAGAGTGCGCGAGCACACAGGAGCAAAGACAAGCAGCGCAGCTTGATGCGTAGTAAAAAAAATAATAAATAGACAACTGGTCGACCTCATTAGAAATAAAAACCCAAAAGATTAGATAGACAAACAAACAAACACATAAATGGGGGAGAGAAGGGCAGTGCGCGCAGGAGCAAAGGTAAACAGCAGACAGACCTGAATCCTTATCTTTACAAGGTCGACCTCAGAACTTTGTTCAGTTTGTCTCGGTGACGGATAATGGAAGGAAGGGCAGGCAACTGGTCGACTTCATTTAAATAAACAAAAAAAAATAAGATAAACTCTCAGGAATAGATAAATAATAACAAAAAATTGTAAAGTGGAGAAAGCGAGAGCGCGGGAATGCACTCAAGCAAACACAAACAGCACAGCACGATGCGTATTTTTTTAAAATTTACAAAATATATCAAAAATAAATCAAAAATAAAAATAAGTGGAAAAGGCGAGAGTGCGCGAGCACACAGGAGCAAAGACAAGCAGCGCAGCTTGATGCATAGTAAAAAAAATAATAAATAGACAACTGGTCGACCTCATTAGAAATAAAAACCCAAAAGATTAGATAGATAAACAAACAAACACATAAATGGGGAGAGAAGGGCAGTGCGCGCAGGAGCAAAGTTAAACAGCAGACAGACCTGAATCCTTATCTTTACAAGGTCGACTTCAGAACTTTGTTCAGTTTGTCTCGGTGACGGATAATGGAAGGAAGGGCAGGCAACTGGTCGACTTCATTTAAATAAACAAATAAAAAATAAGATAAACTCTCAGGAATAGATAATAATAACAAAAAAAATTGTAAAGTGGAGAAAGCGAGAGCGCGCGAATGCACTCAAGCAAACACAAACAGCACAGCATGATGCGTATTTTTTTTTAAATTGACAAAATAAATCAAAAATAAATCATAAATAAAAACAAGTGGAAAATGCGGGAGTGCGCGAGCACACAGGAGCAAAGACAAGCAGCGCAGCTTGATGCGTAGTCAAAAAAATAATAAATAGACAACTGGTCGACCTCATTAGAAATAAAAACCCAAACGATTCGATAGACAAACAAACAAACACATAAATGTGGAGAGAAGGGCAGTGCGCGCAGGAGCAAAGGTAAACAGCAGACAGACCTGAATCCTTATCTTTACAAGGTCGACCTCAGAACTTTGTTCAGTTTGTCTAGGTGACGGATAATGGAAGGAAGTGCAGGCAACTGGTCGACTTCATTTAAATAAACAAATAAAAAATAAGATAAACTCTCAGGAATAGATAAATAATAACAAAAAAAATTGTAAAGTGGAGAAAGCGAGAGCGCGGGAATGCACTCAAGCAAACACAAACAGCACAGCACGATGCGTAATTTTTTTAAATTGACAAAATAAATAAAAAAAATAAATCAAAAATAAAAACAAGTGGAAAAGGCGAGAGTGCGCGAGCACACAGGAGCAAAGACAAGCAGCGCAGCTTGATGCGTAGTAAAAAAAAATAATAAATAGACAACTGGTCGACCTCATTAGAAATAAAAACCCAAACGATTCGATAGACAAACAAACAAACACATAAATGTGGAGAGAAGGGCAGTGCGCGCAGGAGCAAAGGTAAACAGCAGACAGACCTGAATCCTTATCTTTACAAGGTCGACCTCAGAACTTTGTTCAGTTTGTCTCGGTGACGGATAATGGAAGGAAGGGCAGGCAACTGGTCGACTTCATTTAAATAAACAAATAAAAAATAAGATAAACTCTCAGGAATAGATAAATAATAACAAAAAAATTGTAAAGTGGAGAAAGCGAGAGCGCGCGAATGCACTCAAGCAAACACAAACAGCACAGCACGATGCGTATTTTTTTTAAATTGACAAAATATATCAAAAATAAATCAAAGATAAAAATAAGTGGAAAAGGCGAGAGTGTGCGAGCACACAGGAGCAAAGACAAGCAGCGCAGCTTGATGCGTAGTAAAAAAAATAATAAATACACAACTGGTCGACCTCATTAGAAATAAAAACCCAAAAGATTAGATAGACAAACAAACAAACACATAATGTGGAGAGAAGGGCAGTGCGCGCAGGAGCAAAGGTAAACAGCAGACAGACCTGAATACTTATCTTTACAAGGTCGAACTCAGAACTTTGTTCACTTTGTCTCGGTGACGGATAATGGAAGGAAGGGAAGGCAACTGGTCGACTTCATTTAAATAAACAAATAAAAAATAAGATAAACTCTCAGGAATAGATAAATAATAACAAAAAAATTGTAAAGTGGAGAAATGGAGAGCGCGCGAATGCACTCAAGCAAACACAAACAACACAGCACGATGCGTATTTTTTTTAAATTGAAAAAATAAATCAAAATAAAAATCAGTGGAAAAGGCGAGAGTGCGCGATCACACAGGAGCAAAGACAAGCAGCGCAGCTTGATGCGTAGTAAAAAAAATAATAAATAGACAACTGGTCGACCTCATTAGAAATAAAAACCCAAAAGATTAGATAGACAAACAAACAAACACATAAATGTGGAGAGAAGGCAGTGCGCGCAGGAGCAAAGGTAAACAGCAGACAGACCTGAATCCTTATCTTTACAAGGTCGACCTCAGAAATTTGTTCAGTTTGTCTCGGTGACGGATAATAGAAGGAAGGGCAGGCAACTGGTCGACTTCATTTAAATAAACAAATAAAAAATAAGATAAACTCTCAGGAATAGATAAATAATAACAAAAACATTGTAAAGTGGAGAAAGCGAGAGAGCGCGAATGCACTCAAGCAAACACAAACAGCACAGCACGATGCGTATTTTTTTTTAAATTGACAAAATAAATCAAAAATAAATCAAAAATAAAAATAAGTGGAAAAGGCGAGAGTGCGCGAGCACACAGGAGCAAAGACAAGCAGCGCAGCTTGATGCGTAGTAAAAAAAATAATAAATAGACAACTGGTCGACCTCATTAGAAATAAAAACCCAAAAGATTAGATAGACAAACAAACAAACACATAAATGTGGAGAGAAGGGCAGTGCGCGCAGGAGCAAAGGTAACCAGCAGACAGACCTGAATCCTTATCTTTACAAGGTCGACCTCAGAACTTTGTTCAGTTTGTCTCGGTGACGGATAATGGAAGGAAGGGCAGGCAAGTGGTCGACTTCATTTAAATAAACAAAAAATAATAAGATAAACTCTCAGGAATAGATAAATAATAACAAAAAAATTGTAATGTGGAGAAAGCAAGAGCGCGCGAATGCACTCAAGCAAACACAAACAGCACAGCATGATTCGTATTATTTTTTAAATTGACAAAATAAATCAAAAATAAAACAAAAATAATAATAAGTGGAAAAGGCGAGAGTGCGCGAGCACACAGGAGCAAAGACAAGCAGCGCAGGTTGATGCGTAGTAAAAAAAAATAATAAATAGACAACTGGTCGACCTCATTAGAAATAAAAACCCAAAAGATTAGATAGACAAACAAACAAACACATAAATGTGGAGAGAAGGGCAGTGCGTGCAGGAGCAAAGGTAAACAGCAGACAGACCTGAACCCTTATCTTTACAAGGTCGACCTCAGAACTTTGTTCAGTTTGTCTCGGTGACGGATAATGGAAGGAAGGGCAGGCCACTGGTCGACTTCATTTAAATAAACAAATAAAAAATAAGATAAACTCTCAGGAATAGATAAATAATAACAAAAAAATTGTAAAGTGGAGA
>NW_025957583.1:0-34421 GCF_023159225.1 Perognathus longimembris pacificus
AAGGGCAGTGCGCGCAGGAGCAAAGGTAAACAGCAGACAGACCTGAATCCTTATCTTTACAAGGTCGACCTCAGAACTTTGTTCAGTTTGTCTCGGTGACGGATAATGGAAGGAAGGGCAGGCAACTGTTCGACTTCATTTAAATAAACAAATAAAATATAAGATAAACTCTCAGGAATAGATAAATAATAACAAAAAAATTGTAAATTGGAGAAAGCGAGAGCGCGCGAATGCACTCACGCAAAAACAAACAGCACAGCACGATGCGTATTTTTTTTTAAATTGACAAAATAAATCAAAAATAAAAATAAGTGGAAAAGGCGAGAGTGCGCGAGCACACAGGAGCAAAGACAAGCAGCGCAGCTTGATGCGTAGTAAAAAAAATAATAAATAGACAACTGGTCGACCTCATGAGAAATAAAAACCCAAAAGATTAGATAGACAAACAAACAAACACAGAAATGTGGAGAGAATGGCATTGCGCGCAGGAGCAAAGGTAAACAGCAGACAGACCTGAATCCTTATCTTTACAAGGTCGACCTCAGAACTTTGCTCAGTTTGTCTCGGTGACGGATAATGGAAGGAAGGGCAGGCAACTGGTCGACTTCTTTTAAATAAAAAAATAAAAAATAAGATAAACTCTCAGGAATAGATAAATAATAACAAAAAAATTGTAAAGTGGAGAAAGCGAGAGCGCGCGAATGCACTCAAACAAACACAAACAGCACAGCACGATGCGTATTTTTTTTAAAAAATTGACAAAATAAATCAAAAATAAATCAAAAATAAAAATAAGTGGGAAAGGCGAGAGTGCGCGAGCACACAGGAGCAAAGACAAGCAGCGCAGCTTCATGCGTAGTAAAAAAAATAATAAATAGACAACTGGTCGACCTCATTAGAAATAAAAACCAAAAAGATAAGATAGACAAACAAACAAACACATAAATGTGGAAAGAAGGGCAGTGCGCGCAGGAGCAAAGGTAAACAGCAGACAGACCTGAATCCTTATCTTTACAAGTTCGACCTCAGAACTTTGTTCAGTTTGTCTCGGTGACGGATAATGGAAGGAAGGGCAGGCAACTGGTCGACTTCATTTAAATAAACAAATAAAAACTAAGATAAACTCTCAGGAATAGATAAATAATAACAAAAAAATTGTAAAGTGGAGAAAGCGAGAGCGCGCGAATGCACTCAAGCAAACACAAACAGCACAGCACGATGCGTATTTTTTTTTAATTGAAAAAATAAATCAAAAATAAAAATAAGTGGGAAAGGCGAGAGTGCGCGAGCACACAGGAGCAAAGGCAAGCAGCGCAGCTTGATGCGTAGTAAAAAAAATAATAAATAGACAACTGGTCGACCTCATTAGAAATAAAAACCCAAAAGATTAGATAGACAAACAAACAAACACAGAAATGTGGAGAGAAGGGCAGTGCGCGCAGGAGCAAAGGTAAACAGCAGACAGACCTGAATCCTTATCTTTACAAGGTCGACCTCAGAACTTTGTTCAGTTTGTCTCGGTGACGGATTAAGGAAGGAAGGGCAGGCAACTGGTCGACTTCATTTAAATAAACAAATAAAAACTAAGATAAACTCTCAGGAATAGATAAATAATAACAAAAAAATTGTAAAGTGGAGAAAGCGAGAGCGCGCGAATGCACTCAAGCAAAAACAAACAGCACAGCACGATGCGTTTTTTTTTTTAAATTGACAAAATAAATCAAAAATAAATCAAAAATAAAAATAAGTGGAAAAGGCGAGAGTGCTTTAGCACACAGGAGCAAAGACAAGCAGTGCAGCTTGATGCGTAGTAAAAAAAATAATAAATAGACAACTGGTCGACCTCATTAGAAATAAAAACCCAACAGATTAGATAGACAAACAAACAAACACATAAATGTGGAGAGAAGGGCAGTGCGCGCAGGAGCAAAGGTAAACAGCAGACAGACCTGAATCCTTATCTTTACAAGGTCGACCTCAGAACTTTGTTCAGTTTGTCTCGGTGACGGATAATGGAAGGAAGGGCAGGCAACTGGTCGACTTCATTTAAATAAACAAATAAAAAATAAGATAAACTCTCAGGAATAGATAAATAATAACAAAAAAATTGTAAAGTGGAGAAAGCGAGAGCGCGCGAATGCACTCAAGCAAACACAAACAGCACAGCACGATGCGTATTTTTTTTAAAATTGACAAAATAAATCAAAAATAAATCAAAGATAAAAATAAGTGGAAAAGGCGAGAGTGCGCGAGCACACAGGAGCAAAGACAAGCATCGCAGCTTGATGCGTAGTAAAAAAAATAATAAATAGACAACTGGTCGACCTCATTAGAAATAAAAACCCAAAAGATTAGATAGACAAACAAACAAACACATAAATGTGGAGAGAAGGGCAGTGCGCGCAGGAGCAAAGGTAAACAGCAGACAGACCTGAATCCTTATCTTTACAAGGTCGACCTCAGAACGTTGTTCAGTTTGTCTCGGTGACGGATAATGGAAGGAAGGGCAGGCAACTGTTCGACTTCATTTAAATAAACAAATAAAATATAAGATAAACTCTCAGGAATAGATAAATAATAACAAAAAAATTGTAAATTGGAGAAAGCGAGAGCGCGCGAATGCACTCACGCAAAAACAAACAGCACAGCACGATGCGTATTTTTTTTTAAATTGACAAAATAAATCAAAAATAAAAATAAGTGGGAGAGGAGAAAGATGGCGCCGAGACAATAGGGAGGCACCCCGACTCGCACCAACTGAATAGCGAGCTGGGAACTCCAACACCCAACACTCCACCAAGAACCCAGCAAAACCAGCATCCAGAAGCAGTGGAGAAACGCAGGAAAACAAAAAGGAGCAAAAAAGAAGAACCGAAAACCTACACGGAGCCGGAGATTAATCGGGGCACCCTCCCCCCACCAGCCGGCCCTGGCCCAAACAGGGTCAGGCTGGGACAGGGAAACCCGGCGATCGGCAGACAGGTTGCCAGGAGCGCAGAATCCATATAGCGGGAGACCCCACGGACACAAAGCAGGGTGCGGACCAAGACACACCCAGCAGCGACGAGAAGTTCGGGTCCACACCGGATTCGGACAAGGGAACCCAGCGCGGCAGAAAGAGGGAACGGGGGAGCCACCACGACACTTCGCCAACCCCTGAAGGGCCAACGGCGGTGCGGGACACGCACACAAAGCAGCAAAAGTGAGTCCCCCATAATCCCTTCCCCCAACGGGAGACCCAAGCCCGACAAAGACGATATATCTCCCTCCCTCCCCCTCCCCACTCCCGTGGGAACAAAGATTCCCCAAATCAGGCGGGAAGCTCCCAGCAGGCACTGGGAAGCCAGTCTAGCAGGGGAAGGGCGGAACAGCCCCAAGCCCCCAAAGGTTCCTGAACTGGCAGAACCGGCCCCGTCCCCTTCCCAACAGGGGCCAGGGACGGCCGGCAGGGCAAGCCCCACCCGAGGCGCCTAGACCTTGCGGACTCTTACAACTAAAATCACAGGCGCTGGTGGGCAATACCAGCCCAGCAGGGTCACCTGAGCCTGATCTCGTTCCCCCTCCTCGAAGCGGAGGTGAGGTCTGAGGGTGCCAAGCCACACCCGGACAGTCGATCCCACTGGGCCCCACACATACTGCTTCCCCCCCCCAACGGACTCGCGGGAGGGCGCAAGCACAACCCAACAACCCAGGGCTCGCTCTGGGAGGCAGACCCCACTTAAGTGCCTGTTGTAGGGGACTCACAGTGCACAGGAGGGCGGGGCCCCGGCGAAAGCGCCCGCTCTGATAGGCGTGCCCTGCACTGGTGGGCGGGGCCACAGCGACAGCACCTGCTGACGCAGACACGCCTACACAGAAGGGAGGGAAGAACTACACAGACTTCCAGATGCGCAAATCACAAAGAAACATAACTCAGTTCATCAAAGGACAAGCCAACTCGCCAGCTCCAAAAAGCAGCACGACTGGAGAGGAGATGGAGAATAAAAAAGCAAATGAGGACATGTTAACAGGAATGATCGAAACCGTCAGAAATGAAATCAGAAAACAATTCCAGGAGTTTAGAGCGGAAATCTGGAAGGACACCCAGGAAGCCAAGAAAGAAATGGAAGCAAAACTGGATACAATGCAAGCCTCGTTTAAAGAAATGGAAGCAAAAATGGATATAATGCAAGCCGCCTTTAAAGAAAATCTCCACACCCTGAGAATTGAAATGCATGAAAAAATAGATTTAAAATACAACTCTTTAAAGGAAGAAATTTCCACGATCAGAGCTGATATGACAACCATGAATAGCTCTCTGACATCCATAAACTCCGCAATTGAAACCATAACACAAAGAGTGGACCATATGGAATCCAGAATCTCTCGCCTGGACGATGAAGCAGCTGACAACAACCAGAAAATGACCACACTCCAAGAAAAGGTGAAGCTTCAGGGAAGATTACTCCAGGAACTAATGGACAAAGACAAGAGATATAATCTGCGTATAATTGGAATAGAAGAAGGAGCCGAATATCAGAGCAGAGGGCTTAATCATGTTCTCAATAAAGTTATTGCAGAAAACTTCCCCAATCTCACAGGGGACCCCATCCAGGTAACCGAAGCCTATAGGACACCTGGCAGGCCAGACCCCAGGAAAACCACCCCAAGGCACATAATATTCAAGACTACAGACCTCAAGATTAAAGAGCAAATTCTGAATTCAGCCAAAGCGAAGAAGGAAACTTTTTTCAATGGGAAGAGGATTCGAATAACATCCGACTTATCCACACAAACTTACCAAGCTCGAAGAGAGTGGAAGAACACCATCCAAGTACTTCAGAATAACAATTTACAACCTCGGATCAAATATCCAGCGAAACTGGAGTTCACATTCGAAGGGAGAACCAGATCTTTCCACACCAAAGAGGAGCTAAAGGAGTATGTGAATAAAAAACCAGCCCTACAGCGAATATTAAGAGGGGAAGCCCACCCAACAGAGATCGTAAAAGACACACAGACAGATTCAGAAAGAAACTTCAATAGCCAAAGTCCAGCAGAAACACAAGCTCACTAAAGACAAGAAGAAAAAAAAAAAACAACAGGAAAAAACAGCCCAACAAGAAAATGGAAGGAGAAAAAACACCCTTATCCTTGATCTCTTTAAATATAAATGGCTTAAACTCCCCGATCAAGAGGAGCAGACTGGCAGAATGGATCCGCAAGCAAAAAGTTGACATCTGTTGTCTACAAGAGACCCACCTTACAGCAAGGGACAAAAACAGGCTTCGAATGAAAGGATGGAGCAAGATCTACCAAGCAAATGCACCCACCAAAACGGCAGGTGTAGCCATCCTGATCTCAGACAAGCTGGATTTCTCTTTAAAGTCCACTCAAAAAGACAAAGAAGGACACTACATATTGATACAAGGAAAAATCCAGAATCAAGACATCACGGTGATAAATGTATACTCACCGAACAAAAGAGGCCCGACATATGTCAAGCAAATTCTCACAGAATTACAGAGCAAGATAGATGCAAACACAATCATAGTGGGTGACTTTAATACTCCTCTCTCTCCAAGAGACAGATCCAACACCCAGAGGATTAGTAAGGGAGCTGAGGACCTAAATAACACCATTGCCCAAATGGATCTAACAGACCTATATAGAACCTTCCACCCTACAGAGACCCAATACACCTTCTTTTCAGCAGCCCATGGATCATATTCCAAAATAGACCACGTCATAGCCCACACAAAGAACCTCAGCAAATACAAAAGAATTGACATCATCCCATGTATTATATCTGATCACAGTGGATTAAAGGTAACCCTCAACAACAAAGGATACCACAGAGCCTATACACACTCTTGGAGGCTAAACCCCACGCTGCTATCCAACACTTGGGCCACAGATCAAATTAAAGATGAAATCAACGAATTCATAAGCCACAATGACAAAGAAAACACATCACAAAGAAACCTATGGGACACAGCTAAGGCAGTACTGAGGGGCAAGATCATTGCACTCAGTACCCACATTAAAAGAATGGAAGCAGAGCAGGTGAATACCCTCACGATGAAACTAAAACAACTGGAGAAACAAGAAATGACAGAATCTAAAACGACTAGGAGGGGAGAGATTACAAAGATTAAAGAAGAGATAAATCTGATTGAAAATAGAAAGACCATTCAACAAATAAATAAGACTAAAAGCTGGTTCTTTGAGAAAATAAACAAAATTGACAGACCCCTTGCAAGACTCACAAAAAAAAGAAGAGAAGAGACTCATATACGTAAAACCAGGGACTCCACAGGAAAAATTACAACAAATACACACGATATTCAAACAATCATAAGGAGCTATTTCCAAAACCTCTACTCAACAAAAAACAATAATTTTACAGAAATGGATCAATTCTTAGAGAAGTACAAACTGCCCAAACTGAACCAAGAAGAAATAAATCAACTAAATAAACCAATAACTTACGGTGAGATACAGGAGGTAATCAAGAACCTCCCTACTAAGAAAAGCCCAGGCCCAGATGGATTCACCAATGAATTCTACAAAACCTTTAGTGAGGAGCTAATTCCAATACTCCTCAAACTCTTCCGCGAAATAGAAACGGAGGGAAAAATCCCGAACTCATTCTACGAAGCTAATATCATACTCATCCCCAAACCAGGCAAAGATCCAACAAAAAAAGAGAACTACAGACCAATATCACTAATGAACACAGATGCAAAGCTCCTCAATAAAATATTAGCTAACAGGATCCAGAAAGTGATCAAGAATATCATACATCATGACCAAGTAGGCTTCATCCCTCAGTCACAAGGATGGTTCAACATCCGTAAATCAATCAATGTAATTCACCACATAAACAGAACTAAAATCAAGAATCACATTGTTATCTCAGTCGATGCCCAAAAAGCCTTTGACAAAATACAACATCCATACCTATTAAAAGCTTTGGAGAGAACAGGAATAGATGGAACATTCCTCAAAACAATAAAAGCCATATACAACAGACCAACTGCTAATATCATATTAAATGGAGAGAAACTTAAATCATTCCCCCTAAACACAGGAACAAGACAAGGATGCCCACTCTCCCCACTTCTGTTCAACATAGTACTGGAATCCCTAGCCATAGCAATAAGGCAAGAGGAGGACATCAAAGGGATCCACATCGGCAAGGAAGAAATCAAGTTATCCCTATTCGCAGACGACATGATCTTATATCTCAAGGACCCAAAAAACTCAGTACCCAAACTCCTACATCTAATAAACCAATTTGGCAAAGTAGCAGGATACAAAATCAATCCACAAAAGTCAGCAGCTTTTCTGTACACCAGCAATAGACAAACAGAAAAGGAAATTATGGAAACGATTCCATTTACAGTAGCCAAAAAAAGAATAAAGTACCTAGGGATCAACTTAACCAAGGACGTGACGGACCTATTCAATGAAAACTACAAAAATCTAATAAGGGAAATCAAAGAAGACACAAGGAGATGGAAAGACCTCCCATGCTCATGGGTAGGCAGAATCAATATAGTGAAAATGGCCATACTGCCCAAATTGTTATACAAATTCAATGCAATACCTATCAAAATCCCAGCCACATTCTTCACTGAAATAGAGAAACCAATCCATAAGTTCATATGGAACAGCAAAAAACCTAGAATAGCCAAAGCAATTCTAGGCAAAAAACATAGTGCAGGAGGTATCACCATACCAGACTTCAAGCTCTACTACAAGGCCATCATAACAAAAACAGCATGGTATTGGTATAAAAACAGATCGGAAGACCAGTGGATTAGAATTGAAGACCCAGAAATAAAACCGCACTCTTACAGCCAACTGATATTCGACAAAGGAGCTAAAGACATACAATGGAATAAACATAGCCTCTTCAACTACTGGTGCTGGGAGAACTGGGCAGCCATATGCAGAAAACTCAAAGTAGACCCAAGCCTATCACCATGCACCAAGATCAACTCAAAATGGATCAATGACCTCAACATCAGACCTGAATCCTTGAAACTACTGAAGGACAGAGTAGGAAAGACACTAGAACTTATAGGCACAGGAAGGAACTTCCTGAATAGAGTCCCAGGCGCACAACAAATAGGGGAAAGACTCAACAAATGGGACTACTACAAATTAAAAAGTTTCTGCACAGCTAAGGTCATAGCCACCAAAATAGAAAGACAGCCAACGATATGGGAAAGGATATTTACCAGCACAACAACAGACAAAGGCCTGATATCTGTCATCTACAGAGAACTCAAAAAACTAAGCCCCTCCAAGCCCAATAAACCTATTAGGAAATGGGCAAAAGAGCTAAAGAGAGACTTCACAAGAGAAGATATAAAAATGGCAAAGAAACACATGAGGAAATGCTCAACATCCCTGCTAGTAAAGGAAATGCAAATAAAAACAACCCTGAGATACCACCTCACCCCAGTTAGAATGGCCTATACTCTGAACTCAGGAAACAACAAATGCTGGAGGGGCTGTGGGGAAAGAGGAACCCTTCTCCATTGTTGGTGGGAGTGCAAATTAGTACAGCCACTTTGGAGAACAGTATGGAGGTTTCTCAAAAAGCTCAATATAGACCTACCCTATGACCCAGCCATACCACTCCTAGGCATCTATCCTAAACAGCAAAACCCAAGATATCAAAAGGACATTTGTACTTCCATGTTTATCGCAGCACAATTCACAATAGCCAAAATTTGGAAACAACCCAGATGCCCCTCCACAGATGAATGGATCCAAAAAATATGGTACTTATACACAATGGAATACTACATAGCGATTAGGAATGGTGAAATATTGTTATTTGCAGGGAAATGGTCAGAACTCGAACAAATAATGTTGAGTGAGACAAGCCTAGAACACAGAAAACAAAGGGGCATGATCTCCCTGATATATGACTGTTAACAAAGGGAGATGGAGAGACAGTAGAGACCAAGTCTGTGAACACTGTATATGTGCTTGATACATTGTATACTGCATATGGGTCTACCTGACCTAGACAAGGGATGGGAAAACAGGTTGTAAGATATCACAAGAAATGTACACAATGCCCTACTATGTAACTGCACCCTCTTTGCACAGCACCTTGTAAAAAAAAAAAAATTTATGTTCAATTGATAATAAAAAAAAAAAAAAAAAAAAAAAAATAAGTGGAAAAGGCGAGAGTGCGCGAGCACACAGGAGCAAAGACAAGCAGCGCAGCTTGATGCGTAGTAAAAAAAATAATAAATAGACAACTGGTCGACCTCATGAGAAATAAAAACCCAAAAGATTAGATAGACAAACAAACAAACACAGAAATGTGGATAGAATGGCATTGCGCGCAGGAGCAAAGGTAAACAGCAGACAGACCTGAATCCTTATCTTTACAAGGTCGACCTCAGAACTTTGCTCAGTTTGTCTCGGTGACGGATAATGGAAGGAAGGGCAGGCAACTGGTCGACTTCTTTTAAATAAAAAAATAAAAAATAAGATAAACTCTCAGGAATAGATAAATAATAACAAAAAAATTGTAAAGTGGAGAAAGCGAGAGCGCGCGAATGCACTCAAACAAACACAAACAGCACAGCACGATGCGTATTTTTTTTAAAAAATTGACAAAATAAATCAAAAATAAATCAAAAATAAAAATAAGTGGGAAAGGCGAGAGTGCGCGAGCACACAGGAGCAAAGACAAGCAGCGCAGCTTGATGCGTATTAAAAAAAATAATAAATAGACAACTGGTCGACCTCATTAGAAATAAAAACCCAAAAGATTAGATAGACAAACAAACAAACACAGAAATGTGGATAGAATGGCATTGCGCGCAGGAGCAAAGGTAAACAGCAGACAGACCTGAATCCTTATCTTTACAAGGTCGACCTCAGAACTTTGCTCAGTTTGTCTCGGTGACGGATAATGGAAGGAAGGGCAGGCAACTGGTCGACTTCTTTTAAATAAAAAAATAAAAAATAAGATAAACTCTCAGGAATAGATAAATAATAACAAAAAAATTGTAAAGTGGAGAAAGCGAGAGCGCGCGAATGCACTCAAGCAAACACAAACAGCACAGCACGATGCGTATTTTTTTTTAAAATTGAAAAAATAAATCAAAAATAAAAATGAGTGGAAAAGGCGAGAGTGCGCGAGCACACAGGAGCAAAGACAAGAAGCGCAGCTTGATGCGTAGTAAAAAAAATAATAAATAGACAACTGGTCGACCTCATTAGAAATAAAAACCCAAAAGATTAGATAGACAAACAAACAAACACATAAATGTGGAGAGAAGGGCAGTGCGCGCAGGAGCAAAGGTAAACAGCAGACAGACCTGAATCCTTATCTTTAAAAGGTCGACCTCAGAACTTTGTTCAGTTTGTCTCGGTGACGGATAATGGAAGGAAGGGCAGGCAACTGGTCGACTTCATTTAAATAAACAAATAAAAAATAAGATAAACTCTCAGGAATAGATAAATAATAACAAAAAAATTGTAAAGTGGAGAAAGCGAGAGCGCGCGAATGCACTCAAGCAAACACAAACAGCACAGCACGATGCGTATTTTTTTTTAAATTGACAAAATAAATCAAAAATAAATCAAAGATAAAAATAAGTGGAAAAGGAGAGTGCGCGAGCACACAGGAGCAAAGACAAGCATCGCAGCTTGATGCGTAGTAAAAAAAATAATAAATAGACAACTGGTCGACCTCATTAGAAATAAAAACCCAAAAGATTAGATAGACAAACAAACAAACACATAAATGTGGAGAGAAGGGCAGTGCGCGCAGGAGCAAAGGTAAACAGCAGACAGACCTGAATCCTTATCTTTACAAGGTCGACCTCAGAACTTTGTTCAGTTTGTCTCGGTGACGGATAATGGAAGGAAGGGCAGGCAACTGTTCGACTTCATTTAAATAAACAAATAAAATATAAGATAAACTCTCAGGAATAGATAAATAATAACAAAAAAATTGTAAATTGGAGAAAGCGAGAGCGCGCGAATGCACTCACGCAAAAACAAACAGCACAGCACGATGCGTATTTTTTTTTAAATTGACAAAATAAATCAAAAATAAAAATAAGTGGAAAAGGCGAGAGTGCGCGAGCACACAGGAGCAAAGACAAGCAGCGCAGCTTGATGCGTAGTAAAAAAAATAATAAATAGACAACTGGTCGACCTCATGAGAAATAAAAACCCAAAAGATTAGATAGACAAACAAACAAACACAGAAATGTGGAGAGAATGGCATTGCGCGCAGGAGCAAAGGTAAACAGCAGACAGACCTGAATCCTTATCTTTACAAGGTCGACCTCAGAACTTTGCTCAGTTTGTCTCGGTGACGGATAATGGAAGGAAGGGCAGGCAACTGGTCGACTTCTTTTAAATAAAAAAATAAAAAATAAGATAAACTCTCAGGAATAGATAAATAATAACAAAAAAATTGTAAAGTGGAGAAAGCGAGAGCGCGCGAATGCACTCAAACAAACACAAACAGCACAGCACGATGCGTATTTTTTTTAAAAAATTGACAAAATAAATCAAAAATAAATCAAAAATAAAAATAAGTGGGAAAGGCGAGAGTGCACGAGCACACAGGAGCAAAGACAAGCAGCGCAGCTTCATGCGTAGTAAAAAAAATAATAAATAGACAACTGGTCGACCTCATTAGAAATAAAAACCCAAAAGATAAGATAGACAAACAAACAAACACATAAATGTGGAAAGAAGGGCAGTGCGCGCAGGAGCAAAGGTAAACAGCAGACAGACCTGAATCCTTATCTTTACAAGTTCGACCTCAGAACTTTGTTCAGTTTGTCTCGGTGACGGATAATGGAAGGAAGGGCAGGCAACTGGTCGACTTCATTTAAATAAACAAATAAAAACTAAGATAAACTCTCAGGAATAGATAAATAATAACAAAAAAATTGTAAAGTGGAGAAAGCGAGAGCGCGCGAATGCACTCAAGCAAACACAAACAGCACAGCACGATGCGTATTTTTTTTTAATTGAAAAAATAAATCAAAAATAAAAATAAGTGGGAAAGGCGAGAGTGCGCGAGCACACAGGAGCAAAGGCAAGCAGCGCAGCTTGATGCGTAGTAAAAAAAATAATAAATAGACAACTGGTCGACCTCATTAGAAATAAAAACCCAAAAGATTAGATAGACAAACAAACAAACACAGAAATGTGGAGAGAAGGGCAGTGCGCGCAGGAGCAAAGGTAAACAGCAGACAGACCTGAATCCTTATCTTTACAAGGTCGACCTCAGAACTTTGTTCAGTTTGTCTCGGTGACGGATTAAGGAAGGAAGGGCAGGCAACTGGTCGACTTCATTTAAATAAACAAATAAAAACTAAGATAAACTCTCAGGAATAGATAAATAATAACAAAAAAATTGTAAAGTGGAGAAAGCGAGAGCGCGTGAATGCACTCAAGCAAAAACAAACAGCACAGCACGATGCGTTTTTTTTTTTAAATTGACAAAATAAATAAAAAATAAATCAAAAATAAAAATAAGTGGAAAAGGCGAGAGTGCTTTAGCACACAGGAGCAAAGACAAGCAGTGCAGCTTGATGCGTAGTAAAAAAAATAATAAATAGACAACTGGTCGACCTCATTAGAAATAAAAACCCAACAGATTAGATAGACAAACAAACAAACACATAAATGTGGAGAGAAGGGCAGTGCGCGCAGGAGCAAAGGTAAACAGCAGACAGACCTGAATCCTTATCTTTACAAGGTCGACCTCAGAACTTTGTTCAGTTTGTCTCGGTGACGGATAATGGAAGGAAGGGCAGGCAACTGGTCGACTTCATTTAAATAAACAAATAAAAAATAAGATAAACTCTCAGGAATAGATAAATAATAACAAAAAAATTGTAAAGTGGAGAAAGCGAGAGCGCGCGAATGCACTCAAGCAAACACAAACAGCACAGCACGATGCGTATTTTTTTTAAATTGACAAAATAAATCAAAAATAAATCAAAGATAAAAATAAGTGGAAAAGGCGAGAGTGCGCGAGCACACAGGAGCAAAGACAAGCATCGCAGCTTGATGCGTAGTAAAAAAAATAATAAATAGACAACTGGTCGACCTCATTAGAAATAAAAACCCAAAAGATTAGATAGACAAACAAACAAACACATAAATGTGGAGAGAAGGGCAGTGCGCGCAGGAGCAAAGGTAAACAGCAGACAGACCTGAATCCTTATCTTTACAAGGTCGACCTCAGAACTTTGTTCAGTTTGTCTCGGTGACGGATAATGGAAGGAAGGGCAGGCAACTGTTCGACTTCATTTAAATAAACAAATAAAATATAAGATAAACTCTCAGGAATAGATAAATAATAACAAAAAAATTGTAAATTGGAGAAAGCGAGAGCGCGCGAATGCACTCACGCAAAAACAAACAGCACAGCACGATGCGTATTTTTTTTTAAATTGACAAAATAAATCAAAAATAAAAATAAGTGGAAAAGGCGAGAGTGCGCGAGCACACAGGAGCAAAGACAAGCAGCGCAGCTTGATGCGTAGTAAAAAAAATAATAAATAGACAACTGGTCGACCTCATGAGAAATAAAAACCCAAAAGATTAGATAGACAAACAAACAAACACAGAAATGTGGATAGAATGGCATTGCGCGCAGGAGCAAAGGTAAACAGCAGACAGACCTGAATCCTTATCTTTACAAGGTCGACCTCAGAACTTTGCTCAGTTTGTCTCGGTGACGGATAATGGAAGGAAGGGCAGGCAACTGGTCGACTTCTTTTAAATAAAAAAATAAAAAATAAGATAAACTCTCAGGAATAGATAAATAATAACAAAAAAATTGTAAAGTGGAGAAAGCGAGAGCGCGCGAATGCACTCAAACAAACACAAACAGCACAGCACGATGCGTATTTTTTTTAAAAAATTGACAAAATAAATCAAAAATAAATCAAAAATAAAAATAAGTGGGAAAGGCGAGAGTGCGCGAGCACACAGGAGCAAAGACAAGCAGCGCAGCTTGATGCGTATTAAAAAAAATAATAAATAGACAACTGGTCGACCTCATTAGAAATAAAAACCCAAAAGATAAGATAGACAAACAAACAAACACATAAATGTGGAAAGAAGGGCAGTGCGCGCAGGAGCAAAGGTAAACAGCAGACAGACCTGAATCCTTATCTTTACAAGTTCGACCTCAGAACTTTGTTCAGTTTGTCTCGGTGACGGATAATGGAAGGAAGGGCAGGCAACTGGTCGACTTCATTTAAATAAACAAATAAAAACTAAGATAAACTCTCAGGAATAGATAAATAATAACAAAAAAATTGTAAAGTGGAGAAAGCGAGAGCGCGCGAATGCACTCAAGCAAACACAAACAGCACAGCACGATGCGTATTTTTTTTTAATTGAAAAAATAAATCAAAAATAAAAATAATTGGAAAAGGCGAGAGTGCGCGAGCACACAGGAGCAAAGACAAGCAGCGCAGCTTGATGCGTAGTAAAAAAAATAATAAATATACAACTGGTCGACCTCATTAGAAATAAAAACCCAAAAGATTAAATAGACAAACAAACAAACACATAAATGTGGAGAGAAGGGCAGCGTGCGCAGGAGCATAGGTAAAAAGCAGACAGACCTGAATCCTTATCTTTACAAGGTCGACCTCAGAACTTTGTTCAGTTTGTCTCGGTGACGGATAATGGAAGGAAGGGCAGGCAACTGGTCGACTTCATTTAAATAAACAAATAAAAAATAAGATAAACTCTCAGGAATAGATAAATAATAACAAAATTTGTAAATTGGAGAAAGCGAGAGCGCGCGAATGCACTCAAGCAAACACAAACAGCACAGCACGATGCGTATTTTTTTTTAAATTGACAAAATAAAACAAAAATAAATCAAAGATAAAAATAAGTGGAAAAGGCGAGAGTGCGCGAGCACACAGGAGCAAAGACAAGCAGCGCAGCTTGATGCGTAGTAAAAAAAATAATAAATAGACAACTGGTCGACCTCATGAGAAATAAAAACCCAAAAGATTAGATAGACAAACAAACAAACACATAAATGTGGAGAGAATGGCATTGCGCGCAGGAGCAAAGGTAAACAGCAGACAGACCTGAATCCTTATCTTTACAAGGTCGACCTCAGAACTTTGCTCAGTTTGTCTCGGTGACGGATAATGGAAGGAAGGGCAGGCAACTGGTCGACTTCTTTTAAATAAAAAAATAAAAAATAAGATAAACTCTCAGGAATAGATAAATAATAACAAAAAAATTGTAAAGTGGAGAAAGCGAGAGCGCGCGAATGCACTCAAGCAAACACAAACAGCACAGCACGATGCGTATTTTTTTTAAAAATTGACAAAATAAATCAAAAATAAATCAAAAATAAAAATAAGTGGAAAAGGCGAGAGTGCGCGAGCACACAGGAGCAAAGACAAGCAGCGCAGCTTGATGCGTAGTAAAAAAAATAATAAATAGACAACTGGTCGACCTCATTAGAAATAAAAACCCAAAAGATAAGATAGACAAACAAACAAACACATAAATGTGGAAAGAAGGGCAGTGCGCGCAGGAGCAAAGGTAAACAGCAGACAGACCTGAATCCTTATCTTTACAAGTTCGACCTCAGAACTTTGTTCAGTTTGTCTCGGTGACGGATAATGGAAGGAAGGGCAGGCAACTGGTCGACTTCATTTAAATAAACAAATAAAAAATAAGATAAACTCTCAGGAATAGATAAATAATAACAAAAAAATTGTAAAGTGGAGAAAGCGAGAGCGCGCGAATGCACTCAAGCAAACACAAACAGCACAGCACGATGCGTATTTTTTTTTTAATTGAAAAAATAAATCAAAAATAAAAATAAGTGGAAAAGGCGAGAGTGCGCGAGCACACAGGAGCAAAGACAAGCAGCGCAGCTTGATGCGTAGTAAAAAAAATAATAAATAGACAACTGGTCGACCTCATTAGAAATAAAAACCCAAAAGATTAAATAGACAAACAAACAAACACATAAATGTGGAGAGAAGGGCAGTGTGCGCAGGAGCATAGGTAAACAGCAGACAGACCTGAATCCTTATCTTTACAAGGTCGACCTCAGAACTTTGTTCAGTTTGTCTCGGTGACGGATAATGGAAGGAAGGGCAGGCAACTGGTCGACTTCATTTAAATAAACAAATAAAAAATAAGATAAACTCTCAGGAATAGATAAATAATAACAAAAAAATTGTAAATTGGAGAAAGCGAGAGCGCGCGAATGCACTCAAGCAAACACAAACAGCACAGCACGATGCGTATTTTTTTTTAAAATTGACAAAATATATCAAAAATAAATCAAAAATAAAAATAAGTGGAAAAGGCGAGAGTGCGCGAGCACACAGGAGCAAAGACAAGCAGCGCAGCTTCATGCATAGTAAAAAAAATAATAAATAGACAACTGGTCGACCTCATTAGAAATAAAACCCAAAAGATTAGATAGACAAACAAACAAACACATAAATGTGGAGAGAAGGGCAGTGCGCGCAGGAGCAAAGGTAAACAGCAGACAGACCTGAATCCTTATCTTTACAAGGTCGACCTCAGAACTTTGTTCAGTTTGTCTCGGTGACGGATAATGGAAGGAAGGGCAGGCAACTGGTCGACTTCATTTAAATAAACAAATAAAAAATAAGATAAACTCTCAGGAATAGATAAATAATAACAAAAAAATTGTAAATTGGAGAAAGCGAGAGCGCGCGAATGCACTCAAGCAAACACAAACAGCACAGCACGATGCGTATTTTTTTTTAAAATTGACAAAATATATCAAAAATGAATCAAAAATAAAAATAAGTGGAAAAGGCGAGAGTGCGCGAGCACACAGGAGCAAAGACAAGCAGCGCAGCTTGATGCGTAGTAAAAAAAATAATAAATAGACAACTGGTCGACCTCATTAGAAATAAAAACCCAAAAGATTAGATAGACAAACAAACAAACACATAAATGTGGAGAGAATGGCATTGCGCTCAGGAGCAAAGGTAAACAGCAGACAGACCTGAATCCTTATATTTACAAGGTCGACCTCAGAACTTTGCTCAGTTTGTCTCGGTGACGGATAATGGAAGGAAGGGCAGGCAACTGGTCGACTTCTTTTAAATAAAAAAATAAAAAATAAGATAAACTCTCAGGAATAGATAAATAATAACAAAAAAATTGTAAAGTGGAGAAAGCGAGAGCGCGCGAATGCACTCAAGCAAACACAAACAGCACAGCACGATGCGTATTTTTTTTTTAAATTGAAAAAATAAATCAAAAATAAAAATAAGTGGAAAAGGCGAGAGTGCGCGAGCACACAGGAGCAAAGACAAGCAGCGCAGCTTGATGCGTAGTAAAAAAAATAATAAATAGACAACTGGTCGACCTCATTAGAAATAAGAACCCAAAAGATTAAATAGACAAACAAACAAACACATAAATGTGGAGAGAAGGGCAGTGCGCGCAGGAGCAAAGGTAAACAGCAGACAGACCTGAATCCTTATCTTTACAAGGTCGACCTCAGAACTTTGTTCAGTTTGTCTCGGTGACGGATAATGGAAGGAAGGGCAGGCAACTGGTCGACTTCATTTAAATAAACAAATAAAAAATAAGATAAACTCTCAGGAATAGATAAATAATAACAAAAAAATTGTAAATTGGAGAAAGCGAGAGCGCGCGAATGCACTCAAGCAAACACAAACAGCACAGCACGATGCGTATTTTTTTTTAAAATTGACAAAATATATCAAAAATAAATCAAAAATAAAAATAAGTGGAAAAGGCGAGAGTGCGCGAGCACACAGGAGCAAAGACAAGCAGCGCAGCTTGATGCGTAGTAAAAAAAATAATAAATAGACAACTGGTCGACCTCATTAGAAATAAAAACCCAAAAGATTAGATAGACAAACAAACAAACACATAAATGTGGAGAGAAGGGCAGTGCGCGCAGGAGCAAAGGTAAACAGCAGACAGACCTGAATCCTTATCTTTACAAGGTCGACCTCAGAACTTTGTTCAGTTTGTCTCGGTGACGGATAATGGAAGGAAGGGCAGGCAACTGGTCGACTTCATTTAAATAAACAAATAAAAAATAAGATAAACTCTCAGGAATAGATAAATAATAACAAAAAATTGTAAAGTGGAGAAAGCGAGAGCGCGCGAATGCACTCGAGCAAACACAAACAGCACAGCACGATGCGTATTTTTTTTAAAAATTGACAAAATAAATCAAAAATAAAAATAAGTGGAAAAGGCGAGAGTGCGCGAGCACACAGGAGCAAAGACAAGCAGCGCAGCTTGATGCGTAGTAAAAAAAATAATAAATAGACAACTGGTCGACCTCATTAGAAATAAAAACCCAAAAGATAAGATAGACAAACAAACAAACACATAAATGTGGAAAGAAGGGCAGTGCGCGCAGGAGCAAAGGTAAACAGCAGACAGACCTGAATCCTTATCTTTACAAGTTCGACCTCAGAACTTTGTTCAGTTTGTCTCGGTGACGGATAATGGAAGGAAGGGCAGGCAACTGGTCGACTTCATTTAAATAAACAAATAAAAAATAAGATAAACTCTCAGGAATAGATAAATAATAACAAAAAAATTGTAAAGTGGAGAAAGCGAGAGCGCGCGAATGCACTCAAGCAAACACAAACAGCACAGCACGATGCGTATTTTTTTTTTAAATTGACAAAATAAATCAAAAATAAATCAAAAATAAAAATAAGTGGAAAAGGCGAGAGTGCGCGAGCACACAGGAGCAAAGACAAGCAGCGCAGCTTGATGCGTAGTAAAAAAAATAATAAATAGACAACTGGTCGACCTCATTAGAAATAAAAACCCAAAATATTAGATAGACAAACAAACAAACACATAAATGTGGAGAGAATGGCATTGCGCGCAGGAGCAAAGGTAAAAAGCAGACAGACCTGAATCCTTATCTTTACAAGGTCGACCTCAGAACTTTGCTCAGTTTGTCTCGGTGACGGATAATGGAAGGAAGGGCAGGCAACTGGTCGACTTCTTTTAAATAAAAAAATAAAAAATAAGATAAACTCTCAGGAATAGATAAATAATAACAAAAAAATTGTAAAGTGGAGAAAGCGAGAGCGCGCGAATGCACTCAAGCAAACACAAACAGCACAGCACGATGCGTATTTTTTTTAAATTGACAAAATAAATCAAAAATAAATCAAAGATAAAAATAAGTGGAAAAGGCGAGTGCGCGAGCAAACAGGAGCAAAGACAAGTAGCGCAGCTTGATGCGTAGTAAAAAAAAATAATAAATAGACAACTGGTCGACCTCATTAGAAATAAAAACCCAAAAGATTAGATAGACAAACAAACAAACACATAAATGTGGAGAGAAGGGCAGTGCGCGCAGGAGCAAAGGTAAACAGCAGACAGACCTGAATCCTTATCTTTACAAGGTCGACCTCAGAACTTTGTTCAGTTTGTCTCGGTGACGGATAATGGAAGGAAGGGCAGGCAACTGGTCGACTTCATTTAAATAAACAAATAAAAAATAAGATAAACTCTCAGGAATAGATAAATAATAACAAAAATATTGTAAATTGGAGAAAGCGAGAGCGCGCGAATGCACTCAAGCAAACACAAACAGCACAGCACGATGCGTATTTTTTTTTAAATTTACAAAATAAATCAAAAATAAAAATAAGTGGAAAAGGCGAGAGTGCGCGAGCACACAGGAGCAAAGACAAGCAGCGCAGCTTGATGCGTAGTAAAAAAAATAATAAATAGATAACTGGTCGACCTCATTCGAAATAAAAACCCAAAAGATTAGATAGTCAAACAAACAAACACATAAATGTGGAGAGAAGGGCAGTGCGCGCAGGAGCAAAGGTAAACAGCAGACAGACCTGAATCCTTATCTTTACAAGGTCGACCTCAGAACTTTGTTCAGTTTGTCTCAGTGACGGATAATGGAAGGAAGGGCAGGCAACTGGTCGACTTCATTTAAATAAACAAATAAAAAATAAGATAAACTCTCAGGAATAGATAAATAATAACAAAAAAATTGTAAAGTGGAGAAAGCGAGAGCGCGCGAATGCACTCAAGCAAACACAAACAGCACAGCACGATGCGTATTTTTTTTTAAATTGACAAAATAAATAAAAAATAAATCAAAGATAAAAATAAGTGGAAAAGGCGAGAGTGCGCGAGCACACAGGAGCAAAGACAAGCAGCGCAGCTTGATGCGTAGTAAAAAAAATAATAAATAGACAACTGGTCGACCTCATTAGAAATAAAAACCCAAAAGATTAGATAGACAAACAAACAAACACATAAATGTGGAGAGAAGGGCAGTGCGCGCAGGAGCAAAGGTAAACAGCAGACAGACCTGAATCCTTATCTTTACAAGGTCGACCTCAGAACTCTGTTCAGTTTCTCTCGGTGACGGATAATGGAAGGAAGGGCAGGCAACTGGTTGACTTCATTTAAATAAACAAATAAAAAATAAGATAAACTCTCAGGAATAGATAAATAATAACAAAAAAATTGTAAAGTGGAGAAAGCGAGAGCGCGCGAATGCACTCAAGCAAACAACACAGCACAGCACGATGCGTATTTTTTTTTAAAATTGACAAAATAAATCAAAAATAAATCAAAAATAAAAATAAGTGGAAAAGGCGAGAGTGCACGAGCACACAGGAGCAAAGACAAGCAGCGCAGCTTGATGCGTAGTAAAAAAAATAATAAATAGACAACTGGTCGACCTCATTAGAAATAAAAACCCAAAAGATTAGATAGACAAACAAACAAACACATAAATGTGGAGAGAAGGGCAGTGCGAGCAGGAGCAAAGGTAAACTGCAGACAGACCTGAATCCTTATCTTTACAAGGTCGACCTCAGAACTCTGTTCAGTTTGTCTCGGTGACGGATAATGGAAGGAAGGGCAGGCAACTGGTCGACTTCATTTAAATAAACAAATAAAAAATAAGATAAACTCTCAGGAATAGATAAATAATAACAAAAAAATTGTAAAGTGGAGAAAGCGAGAGCGTGCGAATGCACTCAAGCAAACACAAACAGCACAGCACGATGCGTATTTTTTTTTTAAATTGACAAAATAAATCAAAAATAAATCAAAAATAAAAATAAGTGGAAAAGGCGAGAGTGCGCGAGCACACAGGAGCAAAGACAAGCAGCGCAGCTTGATGCGTAGTAAAAAAAATAATAAATAGACAACTGGTCGACCTCATTAGAAATAAAAACCCAAAATATTAGATAGACAAACAAACAAACACATAAATGTGGAGAGAATGGCATTGCGCGCAGGAGCAAAGGTAAACAGCAGACAGACCTGAATCCTTATCTTTACAAGGTCGACCTCAGAACTTTGCTCAGTTTGTCTCGGTGACGGATAATGGAAGGAAGGGCAGGCAACTGGTCGACTTCTTTTAAATAAAAAAATAAAAAATAAGATAAACTCTCAGGAATAGATAAATAATAACAAAAAAATTGTAAAGTGGAGAAAGCGAGAGCGCGCGAATGCACTCAAGCAAACACAAACAGCACAGCACGATGCGTATTTTTTTTAAATTGACAAAATAAATCAAAAATAAATCAAAAATAAAAATAAGTGGAAAAGGCGAGAGTGCGCGAGCACAAAGGAGCAAAGACAAGCAGCGCAGCTTGATGCGTAGTAAAAAAAATAATAAATAGTCAACTGGTCGACCTCATTAGAAATAAAAACCCAAAAGATTAGATAGACAAACAAACAAACACATAAATGTGGAGAGAAGGGCAGTGCGCGCAGGAGCAAAGGTAAACAGCAGACAGACCTGAATCCTTATCTTTACAAGGTCGACCTCAGAACTTTGTTCAGTTTGTATCGGTGACGGATAATGGAAGGAAGGGCAGGCAACTGGTCGACTTCATTTAAATAAACAAATAAAAAATAAGATAAACTATCAGGAATAGATAAATAATAACAAAAAAATTGTAAAGTGGAGAAAGCGAGAGCGCGCGAATGCACTCAAGCAAACACAAACAGCACAGCACGATGCGTATTTTTTTTAAATTGACAAAATAAATCAAAAATAAATCAAAGATAAAAATAAGTGGAAAAGGCGAGTGCGCGAGCAAACAGGAGCAAAGACAAGTAGCGCAGCTTGATGCGTAGTAAAAAAAAATAATAAATAGACAACTGGTCGACCTCATTAGAAATAAAAACCCAAAAGATTAGATAGACAAACAAACAAACACATAAATGTGGAGAGAAGGGCAGTGCGCGCAGGAGCAAAGGTAAACAGCAGACAGACCTGAATCCTTATCTTTACAAGGTCGACCTCAGAACTTTGTTCAGTTTGTCTCGGTGACGGATAATGGAAGGAAGGGCAGGCAACTGGTCGACTTCATTTAAATAAACAAATAAAAATAAGATAAACTCTCAGGAATAGATAAATAATAACAAAAATATTGTAAATTGGAGAAAGCGAGAGCGCGCGAATGCACTCAAGCAAACACAAACAGCACAGCACGATGCGTATTTTTTTTTAAATTTACAAAATAAATCAAAAATAAAAATAAGTGGAAAAGGCGAGAGTGCGCGAGCACACAGGAGCAAAGACAAGCAGCGCAGCTTGATGCGTAGTAAAAAAAATAATAAAAAGATAACTGGTCGACCTCATTAGAAATAAAAACCCAAAAGATTAGATAGACAAACAAACAAACACATAAATGTGGAGAGAAGGGCAGTGCGCGCAGGAGCAAAGGTAAACAGCAGACAGACCTGAATCCTTATCTTTACAAGGTCGACCTCAGAACTTTGTTCAGTTTGTCTCGGTGACGGATAATGGAAGGAAGGGCAGGCAACTGGTCGACTTCATTTAAATAAACAAATAAAAAATAAGATAAACTCTCAGGAATAGATAAATAATAACAAAAAAAATTGTAAAGTGGAGAAAGCGAGAGCGCGCGAATGCACTCAAGCAAACACAAACAGCACAGCACGATGCGTATTTTTTTTTAAATTGACAAAATATATCAAAAATAAATCAAAAATAAAAATAAGTGGAAAAGGCGAGAGTGCGCGAGCACACAGGAGCAAAGACAAGCAGCGCAGCTTGATGCGTAGTAAAAAAAATAATAAATAGACAACTGGTCGACCTCATTAGAAATAAAAACCCAAAAGATTAGATAGACAAACAAACAAACACATAAATGTGGAGAGAAGGGCAGTGCGCGCAGGAGCAAAGGTAAACAGCAGACAGACCTGAATCCTTATCTTTACAAGGTCGACCTCAGAACTTTGTTCAGTTTGTCTCGGTGACGGATAATGGAAGGAAGGGCAGGCAACTGGTCGACTTCATTTAAATAAACAAATAAAAAATAAGATAAACTCTCAGGAATAGATAAATAATAACAAAAAATTGTAAAGTGGAGAAAGCGAGAGCGCGCGAATGCACTCAAGCAAACACAAACAGCACAGCACGATGCGTATTTTTTTTAAAAATTGACAAAATAAATCAAAAATAAAAATAAGTGGAAAAGGCGAGAGTGCGCGAGCACACAGGAGCAAAGACAAGCAGCGCAGCTTGATGCGTAGTAAAAAAAATAATAAATAGACAACTGGTCGACCTCATTAGAAATAAAAACCCAAAAGATTAGATAGACAAACAAACAAACACATAAATGTGGAGAGAAGGGCAGTGCGCGCAGGAGCAAAGGTAAACAGCAGACAGACCTGAATCCTTATCTTTACAAGGTCGACCTCAGAACTTTGTTCAGTTTGTCTCGGTGACGGATAATGGAAGGAAGGGCAGGCAACTGGTCGACTTCATTTAAATAAACAAATAAAAAATAAGATAAACTCTCAGGAATAGATAAATAATAACAAAAAAATTGTAAAGTGGAGAAAGCGAGAGCGCGCGAATGCACTCAAGCAAACACAAACAGCACAGCACGATGCGTATTTTTTTTTAAATTGACAAAATAAATCAAAAATAAATCAAAAATAAAAATAAGTGGAAAAGGCGAGAGTGCGCGAGCACACAGGAGCAAAGACAAGCAGCGCAGCTTGATGCGTAGTAAAAAAAATAATAAATAGACAACTGGTCGACCTCATTAGAAATAAAAACCCAAAATATTAGATAGACAAACAAACAAACACATAAATGTGGAGAGAATGGCATTGCGCGCAGGAGCAAAGGTAAACAGCAGACAGACCTGAATCCTTATCTTTACAAGGTCGACCTCAGAACTTTGCTCAGTTTGTCTCGGTGACGGATAATGGAAGGAAGGGCAGGCAACTGGTCGACTTCTTTTAAATAAAAAAATAAAAAATAAGATAAACTCTCAGGAATAGATAAATAATAACAAAAAAATTGTAAAGTGGAGAAAGCGAGAGCGCGCGAATGCACTCAAGCAAACACAAACAGCACAGCACGATGCGTATTTTTTTTAAATTGACAAAATAAATCAAAAATAAATCAAAATAAAAATAAGTGGAAAAGGCGAGAGTGCGCGAGCAAACAGGAGCAAAGACAAGCAGCGCAGCTTGATGCGTAGTAAAAAAAAATAATAAATAGACAACTGGTCGACCTCATTAGAAATAAAAACCCAAAAGATTAGATAGACAAACAAACAAACACATAAATGTGGAGAGAAGGGCAGTGCGCGCAGGAGCAAAGGTAAACAGCAGACAGACCTGAATCCTTATCTTTACAAGGTCGACCTCAGAACTTTGTTCAGTTTGTCTCGGTGACGGATAATGGAAGGAAGGGCAGGCAACTGGTCGACTTCATTTAAATAAACAAATAAAAAATAAGATAAACTCTCAGGAATAGATAAATAATAACAAAAAAATTGTAAAGTGGAGAAAGCGAGAGCGCGCGAATGCACTCAAGCAAACACAAACAGCACAGCACGATGCGTATTTTTTTTTAAATTTACAAAATAAATCAAAAATAAAAATAAGTGGAAAAGGCGAGAGTGCGCGAGCACACAGGAGCAAAGACAAGCAGCGCAGCTTGATGCGTAGTAAAAAAAATAATAAATAGACAACTGGTCGACCTCATTAGAAATAAAAACCCAAAAGATTAGATAGACAAACAAACAAACACATAAATGTGGAGAGAAGGGCAGTGCGCGCAGGAGCAAAGGTAAACAGCAGACAGACCTGAATCCTTATCTTTACAAGGTCGACCTCAGAACTTTGTTCAGTTTGTCTCGGTGACGGATAATGGAAGGAAGGGCAGGCAACTGGTCGACTTCATTTAAATAAACAAATAAAAAATAAGATAAACTCTCAGGAATAGATAAATAATAACAAAAAAATTGTAAAGTGGAGAAAGCGAGAGCGCGCGAATGCACTCAAGCAAACACAAACAGCACAGCACGATGCGTATTTTTTTTTAAATTGACAAAATAAATCAAAAATAAATCAAAGATAAAAATAAGTGGAAAAGGCGAGAGTGCGCGAGCACACAGGAGCAAAGACAAGCAGCGCAGCTTGATGCGTAGTAAAAAAAATAATAAATAGACAACTGGTCGACCTCATTAGAAATAAAAACCCAAAAGATTAGATAGACAAACAAACAAACACATAAATGTGGAGAGAAGGGCAGTGCGCGCAGGAGCAAAGGTAAACAGCAGACAGACCTGAATCCTTATCTTTACAAGGTCGACCTCAGAACTTGTTCAGTTTCTCTCGGTGACGGATAATGGAAGGAAGGGCAGGCAACTGGTCGACTTCATTTAAATAAACAAATAAAAAATAAGATAAACTCTCAGGAATAGATAAATAATAACAAAAAAATTGTAAAGTGGAGAAAGCGAGAGCGCGCGAATGCACTCAAGCAAACACAAACAGCACAGCACGATGCGTATTTTTTTAAATTGACAAAATAAATCAAAAATAAATCAAAAATAAAAATAAGTGGAAAAGGCGAGAGTGCGCGAGCACACAGGAGCAAAGACAAGCAGCGCAGCTTGATGCGTAGTAAAAAAAATAATAAATAGACAACTGGTCGACCTCATTAGAAATAAAAACCCAAAAGATTAGATAGACAAACAAACAAACACATAAATGTGGAGAGAAGGGCAGTGCGCGCAGGAGCAAAGGTAAACAGCAGACAGACCTGAATCCTTATCTTTACAAGGTCGACCTCAGAACTTGTTCAGTTTGTCTCGGTGACGGATAATGGAAGGAAGGGCAGGCAACTGGTCGACTTCATTTAAATAAACAAATAAAAAATAAGATAAACTCTCAGGAATAGATAAATAATAACAAAAAAATTGTAAAGTGGAGAAAGCGAGAGCGTGCGAATGCACTCAAGCAAACACAAACAGCACAGCACGATGCGTATTTTTTTTTTAAATTGACAAAATAAATCAAAAATAAATCAAAAATAAAAATAAGTGGAAAAGGCGAGAGTGCGCGAGCACACAGGAGCAAAGACAAGCAGCGCAGCTTGATGCGTAGTAAAAAAAATAATAAATAGACAACTGGTCGACCTCATTAGAAATAAAAACCCAAAATATTAGATAGACAAACAAACAAACACATAAATGTGGAGAGAATGGCATTGCGCGCAGGAGCAAAGGTAAACAGCAGACAGACCTGAATCCTTATCTTTACAAGGTCGACCTCAGAACTTTGCTCAGTTTGTCTCGGTGACGGATAATGGAAGGAAGGGCAGGCAACTGGTCGACTTCTTTTAAATAAAAAAATAAAAAATAAGATAAACTCTCAGGAATAGATAAATAATAACAAAAAAATTGTAAAGTGGAGAAAGCGAGAGCGCGCGAATGCACTCAAGCAAACACAAACAGCACAGCACGATGCGTATTTTTTTAAATTGACAAAATAAATCAAAAATAAATCAAAAATAAAAATAAGTGGAAAAGGCGAGAGTGCGCGAGCACAAAGGAGCAAAGACAAGCAGCGCAGCTTGATGCGTAGTAAAAAAAATAATAAATAGTCAACTGGTCGACCTCATTAGAAATAAAAACCCAAAAGATTAGATAGACAAACAAACAAACACATAAATGTGGAGAGAAGGGCAGTGCGCGCAGGAGCAAAGGTAAACAGCAGACAGACCTGAATCCTTATCTTTACAAGGTCGACCTCAGAACTTTGTTCAGTTTGTATCGGTGACGGATAATGGAAGGAAGGGCAGGCAACTGGTCGACTTCATTTAAATAAACAAATAAAAAATAAGATAAACTATCAGGAATAGATAAATAATAACAAAAAAATTGTAAAGTGGAGAAAGCGAGAGCGCGCGAATGCACTCAAGCAAACACAAACAGCACAGCACGATGCGTATTTTTTTTAAATTGACAAAATAAATCAAAAATAAATCAAAATAAAAATAAGTGGAAAAGGCGAGAGTGCGCGAGCACACAGGAGCAAAGACAAGCAGCGCAGCTTGATGCGTAGTAAAAAAAAATAATAAATAGACAACTGGTCGACCTCATTAGAAATAAAAACCCAAAAGATTAGATAGACAAACAAACAAACACATAATGTGGAGAGAAGGGCAGTGCGCGCAGGAGCAAAGGTAAACAGCAGACAGACCTGAATCCTTATCTTTACAAGGTCGACCTCAGAACTTTGTTCAGTTTGTCTCGGTGACGGATAATGGAAGGAAGGGCAGGCAACTGGTCGACTTCATTTAAATAAACAAATAAAAAATAAGATAAACTCTCAGGAATAGATAAATAATAACAAAAAATTGTAAAGTGGAGAAAGCGAGAGCGCGCGAATGCACTCAAGCAAACACAAACAGCACAGCACGATGCGTATTTTTTTTTAAATTGACAAAATAAATCAAAAATAAATCAAAGATAAAAATAAGTGGAAAAGGCGAGAGTGCGCGAGCACACAGGAGCAAAGACAAGCAGCGCAGCTTGATGCGTAGTAAAAAAAATAATAAATAGACAACTGGTCGACCTCATTAGAAATAAAAACCCAAAAGATTAGATAGACAAACAAACAAACACATAAATGTGGAGAGAATGGCATTGCGCGCAGGAGCAAAGGTAAACAGCAGACAGACCTGAATCCTTATCTTTACAAGGTCGACCTCAGAACTTTGCTCAGTTTGTCTCGGTGACGGATAATGGAAGGAAGGGCAGGCAACTGGTCGACTTCATTTAAATAAACAAATAAAAAATAAGATAAACTCTCAGGAATAGATAAATAATAACAAAAAAATTGTAAAGTGGAGAAAGCGAGAGCGCGCGAATGCACTCAAGCAAACACAAACAGCACAGCACGATGCGTATTTTTTTTTAAATTGACAAAATAAATAAAAAATAAATCAAAGATAAAAATAAGTGGAAAAGGCGAGAGTGCGCGAGCACACAGGAGCAAAGACAAGCAGCGCAGCTTGATGCGTAGTAAAAAAAATAATAAATAGACAACTGGTCGACCTCATTAGAAATAAAAACCCAAAAGATTAGATAGACAAACAAACAAACACATAAATGTGGAGAGAAGGGCAGTGCGCGCAGGAGCAAAGGTAAACAGCAGACAGACCTGAATCCTTATCTTTACAAGGTCGACCTCAGAACTTTGTTCAGTTTGTCTCGGTGACGGATAATGGAAGGAAGGGCAGGCAACTGGTCGACTTCATTTAAATAAACAAATAAAAAATAAGATAAACTCTCAGGAATAGATAAATAATAACAAAAAAATTGTAAAGTGGAGAAAGCGAGAGCGCGCGAATGCACTCAAGCAAACACAAACAGCACAGCACGATGCGTATTTTTTTTAAAATTGACAAAATAAATCAATAAATCAAAAATAAAAATAAGTGGAAAAGGCGAGAGTGCGCGAGCACACAGGAGCAAAGACAAGCAGCGCAGCTTGATGCGTAGTAAAAAAAATAATAAATAGACAACTGGTCGACCTCATTAGAAATAAAAACCCAAAAGATTAGATAGACAAACAAACAAACACATAAATGTGGAGAGAAGGGCAGTGCGAGCAGGAGCAAAGGTAAACAGCAGACAGACCTGAATCCTTATCTTTACAAGGTCGACCTCAGAACTTTGTTCAGTTTGTCTCGGTGACGGATAATGGAAGGAAGGGCAGGCAACTGGTCGACTTCATTTAAATAAACAAATAAAAAATAAGATAAACTCTCAGGAATAGATAAATAATAACAAAAAAATTGTAAAGTGGAGAAAGCGAGAGCGCGCGAATGCACTCAAGCAAACACAAACAGCACAGCACGATGCGTATTTTTTTTTAAATTGACAAAATAAATCAAAAATAAATCAAAAATAAAAATAAGTGGAAAAGGCGAGAGTGCGCGAGCACACAGGAGCAAAGACAAGCAGCGCAGCTTGATGCGTAGTAAAAAAAATAATAAATAGACAACTGGTCGACCTCATTAGAAATAAAAACCCAAAAGATTAGATAGACAAACAAACAAACACATAAATGTGGAGAGAAGGGCAGTGCGCGCAGGAGCAAAGGTAAACAGCAGACAGACCTGAATCCTTATCTTTACAAGGTCGACCTCAGAACTTTGTTCAGTTTGTCTCGGTGACGGATAATGGAAGGAAGGGCAGGCAACTGGTCGACTTCATTTAAATAAACAAATAAAAAATAAGATAAACTCTCAGGAATAGATAAATAATAACAAAAAAATTGTAAAGTGGAGAAAGCGAGAGCGCGCGAATGCACTCAAGCAAACACAAACAGCACAGCACGATGCGTATTTTTTTAAATTGACAAAATAAATCAAAATAAATCAAAAATAAAAATAAGTGGAAAAGGCGAGAGTGCGCGAGCACACAGGAGCAAAGACAAGCAGCGCAGCTTGATGCGTAGTAAAAAAAATAATAAATAGACAACTGGTCGACCTCATTAGAAATAAAAACCCAAAAGATTAGATAGACAAACAAACAAACACATAAATGTGGAGAGAAGGGCAGTGCGCGCAGGAGCAAAGGTAAACAGCAGACAGACCTGAATCCTTATCTTTACAAGGTCGACCTCAGAACTTTGTTCAGTTTGTCTCGGTGACGGATAATGGAAGGAAGGGCAGGCAACTGGTCGACTTCATTTAAATAAACAAATAAAAAATAAGATAAACTCTCAGGAATAGATAAATAATAACAAAAAAATTGTAAAGTGGAGAAAGCGAGAGCGTGCGAATGCACTCAAGCAAACACAAACAGCACAGCACGATGCGTATTTTTTTTTAAATTGACAAAATAAATCAAAAATAAAAATAAGTGGAAAAGGCGAGAGTGCGCGAGCACACAGGAGCAAAGACAAGCAGCGCAGCTTGATGCGTAGTAAAAAAAATAATAAATAGACAACTGGTCGACCTCATTAGAAATAAAAACCCAAAAGATTAGATAGACAAACAAACAAACACATAAATGTGGAGAGAAGGGCAGTGCGCGCAGGAGCAAAGGTAAACAGCAGACAGACCTGAATCCTTATCTTTACAAGGTCGACCTCAGAACTTTGTTCAGTTTGTCTCGGTGACGGATAATGGAAGGAAGGGCAGGCAACTGGTCGACTTCATTTAAATAAACAAATAAAAAATAAGATAAACTCTCAGGAATAGATAAATAATAACAAAAAAATTGTAAAGTGGAGAAAGCGAGAGCGCGCGAATGCACTCAAGCAAACACAAACAGCACAGCACGATGCGTATTTTTTTTAAAATTGACAAAATAAATCAAAAATAAATCAAAAATAAAAATAAGTGGAAAAGGCGAGAGTGCGCGAGCACACAGGAGCAAAGACAAGCAGCGCAGCTTGATGCGTAGTAAAAAAAATAATAAATAGACAACTGGTCGACCTCATTAGAAATAAAAACCCAAAAGATTAGATAGACAAACAAACAAACACATAAATGTGGAGAGAAGGGCAGTGCGCGCAGGAGCAAAGGTAAACAGCAGACAGACCTGAATCCTTATCTTTACAAGGTCGACCTCAGAACTTTGTTCAGTTTGTCTCGGTGACGGATAATGGAAGGAAGGGCAGGCAACTGGTCGACTTCATTTAAATAAACAAATAAAAAATAAGATAAACTCTCAGGAATAGATAAATAATAACAAAAAAATTGTAAAGTGGAGAAAGCGAGAGCGCGCGAATGCACTCAAGCAAACACAAACAGCACAGCACGATGCGTATTTTTTTTAAATTGAAAAAATAAATCAAAAATAAAAATAAGTGGAAAAGGCGAGAGTGCGCGAGCACACAGGAGCAAAGACAAGCAGCGCAGCTTGCTGCGTAGTAAAAAAAATAATAAATAGACAACTGGTCGACCTCATTAGAAATAAAAACCCAAAAGATTAGATAGACAAACAAACAAACACATAAATGTGGAGAGAAGGGCAGTGCGCGCAGGAGCAAAGGTAAACAGCAGACAGACCTGAATCCTTATCTTTACAAGGTCGACCTCAGAACTTTGTTCAGTTTGTCTCGGTGACGGATAATGGAAGGAAGGGCAGGCAACTGGTCGACTTCATTTAAATAAACAAATAAAAAATAGATAAACTCTCAGGAATAGATAAATAATAACAAAAAAATTGTAAAGTGGAGAAAGCGAGAGCGCGCGAATGCACTCAAGCAAACACAAACAGCACAGCACGATGCGTATTTTTTTTTAAAATTGACAAAATAAATCAAAAATAAAAATAAGTGGAAAAGGCGAGAGTGCGCGAGCACACAGGAGCAAAGACAAGCAGCGCAGCTTGATGCGTAGTAAAAAAAATAATAAATAGACAACTGGTCGACCTCATTAGAAATAAAAACCCAAAAGATTAGATAGACAAACAAACAAACACATAAATGTGGAGAGAATGGCATTGCGCGCAGGAGCAAAGGTAAACAGCAGACAGACCTGAATCCTTATCTTTACAAGGTCGACCTCAGAACTTTGCTCAGTTTGTCTCGGTGACGGATAATGGAAGGAAGGGCAGGCAACTGGTCGACTTCATTTAAATAAACAAATAAAAAATAAGATAAACTCTCAGGAATAGATAAATAATAACAAAAAAATTGTAAAGTGGAGAAAGCGAGAGCGCGCGAATGCACTCAAGCAAACACAAACAGCACAGCATGATGCGTATTTTTTTTTAAATTGACAAAATAAATCAAAAATAAAAATAAGTGGAAAAGGCGAGAGTGCGCGAGCACACAGGAGCAAAGACAAGCAGCGCAGCTTGATGCGTAGTAAAAAAAATAATAAATAGACAACTGGTCGACCTCATTAGAAATAAAAACCCAAAAGATTAAGATAGACAAACAAACAAACACATAAATGTGGAGAGAAGGGCAGTGCGCGCAGGAGCAAAGGTAAACAGCAGACAGACCTGAATCCTTATCTTTACAAGGTCGACCTCAGAACTTTGTTCAGTTTGTCTCGGTGACGGATAATGGAAGGAAGGCAGGCAACTGGTCGACTTCATTTAAATAAACAAATAAAAAATAAGATAAACTCTCAGGAATAGATAAATAATAACAAAAAAAATTGTAAAGTGGAGAAAGCGAGAGCGCGCGAATGCACTCAAGCAAACACAAACAGCACAGCACGATGCGTATTTTTTTTAAAATTGACAAAATAAATCAAAAATAAAAATAAGTGGAAAAGGCGAGAGTGCCGAGCACACAGGAGCAAAGACAAGCAGCGCAGCTTGATGCGTAGTAAAAAAAATAATAAATAGACAACTGGTCGACCTCATTAGAAATAAAAACCCAAAAGATTAGATAGACAAACAAACAAACACATAAATGTGGAGAGAAGGGCAGTGCGCACAGGAGCAAAGGTAAACAGCAGACAGACCTGAATCCTTATCTTTACAAGGTCGACCTCAGAACTTTGTTCAGTTTGTCTCGGTGACGGATAATGGAAGGAAGGGCAGGCAACTGGTCGACTTCATTTAAATAAACAAATAAAAAATAAGATAAACTCTCAGGAATAGATAAATAATAACAAAAAAATTGTAAATTGGAGAAAGCGAGAGCGCGCGAATGCACTCAAGCAAACACAAACAGCACAGCACGATGCGTATTTTTTTTTTAAATTGACAAAATAAATCAAAAATAAAAATAAGTGGAAAAGGCGAGAGTGCGCGAGCACACAGGAGCAAAGACAAGCAGCGCAGCTTGATGCGTAGTAAAAAAAATAATAAATAGACAACTGGTCGACCTCATTAGAAATAAAAACCCAAAAGATTAGATAGACAAACAAACAAACACATAAATGTGGAGAGAAGGGCAGTGCGCGCAGGAGCAAAGGTAAACAGCAGACAGACCTGAATCCTTATCTTTACAAGGTCGACCTCAGAACTTTGTTCAGTTTGTCTCGGTGACGGATAATGGAAGGAAGGGCAGGCAACTGGTCGACTTCATTTAAATAAACAAATAAAAAATAAGATAAACTCTCAGGAATAGATAAATAATAACAAAAAAATTGTAAAGTGGAGAAAGCGAGAGCGCGCGAATGCACTCAAGCAAACACAAACAGCACAGCACGATGCGTATTTTTTTTTAAATTGACAAAATAAATCAAAAATAAATCAAAATAAAAATAAGTGGAAAAGGCGAGAGTGCGCGAGCACACAGGAGCAAAGACAAGCAGCGCAGCTTGATGCGTAGTAAAAAAAATAATAAATAGACAACTGGTCGACCTCATTAGAAATAAAAACCCAAAAGATTAGATAGACAAACAAACAAACACATAAATGTGGAGAGAAGGGCAGTGCGCGCAGGAGCAAAGGTAAACAGCAGACAGACCTGAATCCTTATCTTTACAAGGTCGACCTCAGAACTTTGTTCAGTTTGTCTCGGTGACGGATAATGGAAGGAAGGGCAGGCAACTGGTCGACTTCATTTAAATAAACAAATAAAAAATAAGATAAACTCTCAGGAATAGATAAATAATAACAAAAAAATTGTAAAGTGGAGAAAGCGAGAGCGCGCGAATGCACTCAAGCAAACACAAACAGCACAGCACGATGCGTATTTTTTTTTAAATTGAAAAATAAATCAAAAATAAAAATAAGTGGAAAAGGCGAGAGTGCGCGAGCACACAGGAGCAAAGACAAGCAGCGCAGCTTGATGCGTAGTAAAAAAAAATAATAAATAGACAACTGGTCGACCTCATTAGAAATAAAAACCCAAAAGATTAGATAGACAAACAAACAAACACATAAATGTGGAGAGAAGGGCAGTGCGCGCAGGAGCAAAGGTAAACAGCAGACAGACCTGAATCCTTATCTTTACAAGGTCGACCTCAGAACTTTGTTCAGTTTGTCTCGGTGACGGATAATGGAAGGAAGCAGGCAACTGGTCGACTTCATTTAAATAAATAAATAAAAAATATGATAAACTCTCAGGAATAGATAAATAATAACAAAAAAATTGTAAAGTGGAGAAAGCGAGAGCGCGCGAATGCACTAAACAGC